>NW_010519877.1:0-2509 GCF_000687285.1 Phaethon lepturus
GCCAGTCGCTTATAGAATGAGCTACATCTAAATGCCTGTCAGTCCAGATATGCCTGCTTTTGCAGGGATCATCAGTTTAAGTGATTCTTCAGGCTTCCTAGCACCCTGAAGAAGCTACAACCTAAGGGACAGGGTGGGAGAAGCATTGGGTCAATGGTCTCTTCTTGCAGATCACTAAACATAGATTAGTGGATTCCTTACCATTGAACAATACAAATCAGTCACATGAAGAAAGGGCAAAATCTCCTGAAAGGTTGAATCAACCATAATTATTTCTGCTAGATTTAATCTATTTCTGATCTCTTTAAAGATATTTGAAGGAACTTTTCAGGAAGAGGAATTTTAGCACAAAACAAGAAAAGCTGGTATGAAATGTATGAGGTATCCAGAATACTTTGTGTATTGCATGCACAAAAATCAGAAGTTGGCATTTCAAATTAGCATGCATTATCTTTTTAATATAATTATGAAATTAAAACCTCTTTGATGTGAATTATCATTCATGTTACTGATAATAACGATTTCATACATTTCAGAGTATAAACACATTCCAAAAAATCACTTTTATGAGCAGAGTTTGGAACTTTTTCCCTGCCTTTCTCAAACTTAAATTTTTCAAGTAGATCAAGCGCATTACATATAAAATTGTTACTGAATTTTGCTAGTGATAGTTAACCACATCTTTTACATACCTGCATTTAACAGAAATCACTTATTTCATTTTAAGAGTCTTGGCTGTATAATTCTGACTTTTGCATAAGAAGCATTTTCAAAATATGAAGCTTAATTTACTTAATATTCACTTCATAGTTTGATGGACTATGCATTTGAAAGTTAAATACCAATCCATTTATTTTATAATCAAGTCCATGTTTAAGAAGTGTTATAGGTTATCTGCAACAAATTAGAAGGGGAGCTTTCTGCTATCATTCAACAGGAACCAATTTATTTCATTAAACAGAAATCTGCATTTCCCCCCCACTTTTAAAATTCAACTAAGCATACCAGTCTTCATTTTATTATGCGCCTTTGATTTAAAACACCCATAGGTGTTTGAAATATTTGGAACAGGGCCATTCAAAACAAGGCAACAGGATTCATAGACCACAAAGATTACATACAATCTCAGTATGTACATACTTAATGATCATGTCCTTTCCACCACCTTTAAAAAGTGGTATCCATTCCTATTATAATCATGATGAAGCATCCACTTATACCTGAAAACAACTGGTAAAAATTATTTACATATTCATGCACAAAAATGACAGTAAAACACTTCAGGTTAAATATTCCAAGCGCTACACACTTGTCATGCAACAGTTAGGAATCAGGTAAGCACAAGTTGTTAATGTTCTTGCACAAACACTTATGTATGCAGTCTATATTTACAGAGGATACTGACTATGAAGCACCACCTCCCCAGATCAGTAAACAAATGTATTGTACAATTTAAGTACACAAGGTACATAAGCCCCTTCTGACTTCAGGACATGAATCCTACCACAGAACTGCAAAGACGAATAAAGACAGTTGTTTTAGCCATGTATTACATCACAGCTCACACAATCCTATTAAATTTTTTTTTTTTTTTTTTTTTGGTAAGAACTTTCCCACTAAATTCTTAGAATTCAGTTAGGTTGTATTGGAAAAAACACTTGCAAAGATAATGTTGATTCCTTCCATGAGCACCACTTCAGTGGCCTGGTCTTGCAACTTTCACAGTAAGTAACTTGTTGACAAAAACATGAACAACATGCAAACAAGTACAGAGGTGGTCCTTTAAGATTTCCTTACCTGTAACTATCTGCTTTTTCTATACAACTTGCCGTGTACCAGATATTACATTAAAAAGAATGTTTGTCTCTGTTTTCTGTTTGTTTAAGGTTTTTGGCATTTGAGGGCATTGGCTTTTTGGGTTTTGCATCGGATTTTTTGTCAGGCTTGAGGGTGGGGTTTTTTGTTTTTTATTTGTTTTTGACATTGAATTCCATTGCAATTAAGCAAGCAAACAATGCTCCAAATCTATAAACTGCTTACACCGATGTTCCTTCTAAATTTTTTGTAGTAGATGATTGTGTCCATGCTTTCTAAACTATAGGTCCTCCTTTCTTATGATATTTCTCACTCAAAAGGACAGTACTTTCAGAACAAGTGAAAGACAGCAGAACTATGGAACAGGACATTTTCTTCTTCCCAGACTGTTACCAAAACAACTACATTCCCTGCCTTTCCTGGGACTGATTTACACAAATGTTTCAAAACAGAAAGTGTAGAATGTCAATATGATTGTTTTTCTCAGGCAGATTAGTCATTAAAAATAATTAAACATTAATACTATTTTATGTCTTTTCACTCCATTTAGAACAGAACTGATAACTAACTATGCTTGTTAAGTTAAACTTCATACATCATATAATACCTGATTCCAGATAGTGTGATTGCTTCACTTCAACATTCCAAACAGAGTTTTCATGGCTGTGGGTATTTGATGAGGCCTAGAAAGAGT
>NW_010519877.1:2539-18897 GCF_000687285.1 Phaethon lepturus
TTTTTTTCATTAAATGATTCTGAAGGCAAGTAAATGAAGCCTCAGGTATTTGATTGCCATTCTAATAGAATCATAGACAGCTTATGACAATGTTTACAGCCTGCCTTGAAATGAGTAAAATTCAACTGACCTGCCTTGAACACAAGGAACAATGAGTTAAAACACAAGCATTCTTACTCAAACTGTATTTTTCTTATTTGTATGTCTTATGAGACATTCACTTTCATAGATGTATATAATATATAGTTGCGGCTTCTACACTAAATCACACAAAAACTAGGAGAGAAACTAATTCTTTCCACTAAATTATTATACAAGCACTCTCTCAAATATGTAATTCCCGTGGTTTCCAAACTTGATCAATCTCTTTCCTTTAGCACATCCATGCTGAGATTAAAGGGTGGCACAGAAATACCAGTAGCAGCCAGTAGGCATCATTAATAGCACAGTACTATCTTGGAGTACACATATCTACTCTGTTTCTTAAAATCTGATAATTTATTCTGAAATATATTAGCTTTCCATGCAAATCTTTAACTGTAAATGCTTTCAAATAGTGTACCATAACACAGGAATGTGTATTAAAATGGAAGCTTAATTATCAAACTGGTGATTAAGTGTCCATAAGCATTAAAGAAAAAGAATCAAGTTGAATAAACCAAATATTCCTCCATCTCTTGTTCAGAATCCAGGAAAAAAACATTTTTGTATAACAAAAAGGAAGGATGTTGAAAGGGAAGCCAGAAATTTTTCTTATTCAAGCACTACCAAAGTTGTTTTTGAAAATAAGGGGGGTTTTTTACCATTTATAAAACATCATAAGTCCCATCTAGTCCAAATGACTATTAGATTGGGGCAAAGAAATAAAAGCATATACACATAGCAAATGAATATAATAGTAGTTACTGGTGAATAGCAGTCTTACATGAGACAAGGAAAAAATAATTCCAGTTTGCACAAATAATACATTAAAGATTCAGATTTTAAGATGGAATTGTTACTTGATTATGCATCAAACAGTTGTCATTTTATTTATTTATTGCCACGGATACTTATTTTGGGTAACCAAAGGAAGAGTTAAGATTGAAAAGTAAAACCGTGTTGCACAATATTTAGTAGAGTTTGCACATATGCAAGAGAATTCTGGTCCATGAGCTTTTCGTTGTTACACTAATCACAAGGTATCAACAGCACTCATCTGTAGTGCCCATCTATTCAGAAAAGAAGAGCTGAAGGGTAACAGTCAATGTCTACACTTCTATAGAGTATAACATGCTGAGAAGCCAACATGCACAATGTAGATGTTTCGGGAACTTATTTTGGGTTGCTGGGAGTGTCATTCAGGTTAGAACCATAGCTCCCGGTGAGCATGTATTGATGCTTTTTTTATCAGAAAGGAATCCTGTTTGAGATCTGAGGACACTCCATACTGGTAAGTAGGAACAATTGAGTGACATGTGTCAAAACTAAAGACTAAACCACTCCTGTTACAGACCCTATGGCTGGATCAAGGAAGCAGAAGCTCCACGTTTGGAGCAGTGAACTATTCTGCACCACATTTTCTTTCCCACACATTCCTCAAGATTCATGCAACTTCTATTTCCATACAGTACTGAATAGATATAACTAAAAACAGACAGCAAAACTAGCTTTTATTAGGCTTGACATGTTTTATCATATTGATAGGTTTTGAAAAGTAGATGTATTATGCAGACTTCTGTATTAGTCTCTTCATTTCACAAGCCAACTTTTTCAAGGTTGGATTTTCAAGGAGTGAAACCAAAATAACAAGAATTCTAGAGATCAGAAATTTTACATTACCAGGTATTGTTACAAAGCTAGTATATGTATTCACTGCATCTTATAGCATATCAAAACAGTGCATGAAGTATACCTTTTAAATGTAATTTTAGGCTTGTTATCAGCTGCCTTTGCTCTGCAGAAACCATTATCTTTTGAGTCTACCAATAATTGCTTCTGACTTGAATAGACAGCATCACTTCTGAATCAATTCTAGTTCTGGCATGTTCTGATTTGGAAGAAAAAATTGAAAGAGTCTTTCCAGCAAAATGGAAATTGTGTTCACTCAGCTTCAGGTTGCTAAGAAATTACTTAAAATAGAGGATTGTATGTTGTAGAAATGCTATTATATCGTAAGGAGAGGAATTAATAAATAGAATAGATATACAGGAAGGAAGGTTTTATCATGAGCTTAGAAGACAGTACTTGAAGTTCAAAGAAAGTGACAGCGTACCTGTGAGATAGGAAATAAAACTGATTCCTTTTTATGTAAAAGGATACTCCTGTAGTTATTCTGTCGGCCTTTACCTGCTTTGAGTTATTTGCATAAAAATGTAATGTATGCATAACACAAACACTGTGTTACCAGTGGTCAGTGATATTAATTCCAGTCACAGAAACCAAATCACAAAACTTATTTGAGATGGTGCAGCCAATATAATTATGGTCTCATTCTGTTGTTGTTGGGAGGAAGAAAAAAAAAAAAAAAAATCAATGAGATCCCAAAGCACTTCAGTCTTAACTGAAGCTTAAATTTGCAGATGGGAAGAAATAATAATTACAATGAAAATTATATCAACTTCAGCGTCATCAAAGCAGGATTTTACTAGATTAGGTGCGACTTAAGCTCAATGCCTAAGGAGCACAAATGTTATACTGCCCTTCATACAAGTTTTAACACACTGGTTTCAGTGTTGTAATTATCTGTACTGCAAGATTAACTCTGATTTTGGTATGCTCATACATGCTGCATTAACACCTCTGCAACAGGAAACATCCTTAAAATGGGAAAAATAGAATCCTAAATACATTGTACATGAAATGCTTTACGTTTTGCTTTATCACCCATGTAAGTAGGGCGACAAGTCACATGTTTCAGAAACAGTCCCACAGTAAGGAAAGCCTTCTATTTTCTGTTTTAGTTTCAGTTACTGATTCCAGTAACTTAAGATGGCATGTAAACAGAAGGGATGAGAAGTGGGAGCCACAAATCTTTGTGCCTATTTCACTGAAAAGTACAGAAAACTTCTACCCAAACATGGAAAAGCTTTGTCATTTATTGATAAGAGATTGACCAGCATCAGGTCTCTTTTGAATCATTATTAAACTGTTGATGTTTGTTTTCCACTAACAGCCAAATAAATTTCCACTGTATTGCTACCTAGCAAATTCTCCCCTTCTTCTATTCGTGAATTTCACTTAACCTTTCCAGATATAGTATACAATTGTGTTTACCATGTTTCTCATCTTGCTGATCCCAGATCATGTCACTATTTTATCAAGGTTACTTTACATTCTCTCTGATTTGTCAGAAGATTCTTCCAACATAAGTGAATTTTGTTTAAATACTACCTACAAATTTACTAAGTGTATTCTCTATTCTACTAGCCAACTTCTTATGAAAATACTGAATAGGGCTGGAACTAGAAACCCCTGCAGGACCAAAACTCTCTATTGGCAAAGAGTACTATAGTGGTTCTTCATACTCATCTGAGATCTCCTTACAATGATTTCATCTAGATTATATCCACCAAATCAACTAATGGCATTTCCATATAGGAGAGTATTAAAGTTGATATATTACATACTGTTTCCACCTTAATGACCAGGGTAGTTGCAATGCAGATTTGTTATGCCACCTTCTTGAACCATCACTGTTGATTTTTTATTACCATCTTGTAATTCCCTGTCTGCTTACATACGGAAAATTTCAGAATTACTCCAGTGTTTCTAGAGACTGAATATAGGGGCTACTTTGGACAGTTTCTTTAGCCCTTTTGTTCCCCACTTCAGATAGCTATTGTTTGCTTTCTTGAACCTTCAGAGACCTCCCTTCTTCCTCCCCTCTCACCCCTCCCCAGTATAATTTGTAGATAATAAAAGAATAATTAACAAGTCTAAAATTCCTGCTTGCTTGCTTCTATCTGTGGAAACTTTCATGAATAATTGCCAGTTTGAAATTTCTTTTACAGAAGTAGAGTTTAACTTCCTTTCCTGTTCATATCTATGTTTTTTTCTCCTTTTTGGAATTAAATTATAAAAGGAACTGGTCATAATTGATCTTTTTTCTGCATAAAGACAGCTGTTTTGGTCTTACCAGGCTATTTCTGCATCATCTGTTACAGGAGCTGTCTCACCTCCTTATATGCTGGTGCTGTAGTGGTTGGTTGGGTTTTTTGTGTGGTGTTTTGGTTTGTTTGGTTTTTTTGTGTTGTTTTTAAAAGCACAGGACTGAAAGTCTTAAATCAGATGCCTATCTGAGTGTATAATGACCTAGCCACCTTTTCTGTAGAATCGGAATCATTAAAAAGATATTATAGACAGGGCTGATAGGAAATGCCTTAGCAGGCAGTACTATTATAAAGCCATACTTTCAGTTACTTAGAACTTCGCCAAAGTGACTGCATTGAAAAGTATGCACTACCTCTGCTTCAGGGTGTTTATAGCTTCATTCACAAAGAATTCAACTGTTTCACAGAACAAGATGAAGAAATATGAATTCTGTTGTTTGCTATGTTTCTTTGAAAAATTAATATCCCTGTTCTGGCCCCTCTTGGTACCCATGCCTGAGCAGCTAGCACACATCTGCAGCCCTAACTGGTCCAGAAATACTTTGTTACCACCACTGGGGCAGGGGAGATGCCTAGCATAAGGGGAAGAGACTGTCTGTCTTCATTTCCTCCATTATTTGGGCTCAGACTGGCCCAAATTATAAACTTGGAAAAAATTCAGTTTGCAGAATTTCACTTTGCTTTTATCACCCAGGCCTTCAAATATTTCTTTAAGTACAGGTATAAGAGCACAAAGGCAAGCCCAATCACCCAGTATCAGCAGGCATGACTCCACTCTGCCTAGGCAGAAAGGGGAGAAAATTGATCCTGAGCTCTCCACACACTCATTAACTGCCCATAGCCACAGGGCCGAAGCATGAAAGCCAGAAACACTGCAATATCAATTTTATGACCCTACACACTAACAGATATGCTAGAAGTCCCTAATAAATTTTAGTTCAGTTTTTGAATTTTCACCAGATAGTTTGTGTGTCCAAGACGACAAAAAGGTTGATCAGACTTACAGGTAAGCCCATTTTCTGGCTATATCCTCACTATTTAATAATACCTGTTCCTTTTTAACAATGCGTTAATGGAAATCCAAGAGCAGATCTGCAGAGCCACAGGCTCTTCCTCTCAGCACAGAGGACAAAGCTCCTGTGCCTTCACAGTGGATCCCCAACAGATTCAGTGCAGCAGAACAGCATGGACCTCCCTGCCAGGAAGCACGCAAATACCTGCATCACGCTGTACTAACAGGATGCTTACCTGAGATACCTTGCTAATTTGTACCCTCCCAGGCCGTTGTCAGGTAACATATTTTTACATATTTGTAAGCCAATTCAGAGACCAAACACAAAACGCAGCATTAGGGGACAGTACGCATATTGTACCACCCCCAGCAGGCACTTGGATTGGCAGAAAGGTGTTGTTACCACCTTCTTCAGAGTAGAGCTTCCCTGAAAATTATGTTTTATTGTGAGTTTTCCTTGCTATTTCTTTTCTAAAACAGACCACTTAGAAGGTAATATACAATTCAATAGATATGTATAATATATCTTATATATAAAATAATATACAATACAAAGTAGAAGGCAATACACAATAGGCTATTCCAGCCTAACAAAGTTCACATCAATAGAAATGAAATTCAAAATTATTTTGTACATTGACTATAACTCATCTGTGGGGATAGACTAGAATCCTTATGAGGTAGTTTCTTTAACCCTACTTATCTTTGTTGTCCAATTCAGTCTGTTAGTCATATGCTGCTGGCTACCAAAGTTTAACAAGCTTCTCTGCATCAACAGAATTATGTCTTGTTCTCTGCAGAATCAGATATAATGAAGTTGCTCATTAAAAATAATGAGCTGCTTTAGTAATGAGCCCTGATCTACAGCTTCAGTCTGTGGAATATCTTATTTTCAATTGAAACATAATTAGATTCAATTGAGGTCCCCAAGTTGGGATATTAAAGGTAACTGCAAAATCATACTTAATTATGAAAACTGAATACACTGAGACTTTCAAAGACTCCCATGTAATACCTATAATGTTGAAATATTTGTAAATATTAGTTAAAAGAAGTTAATAATGCCAAAATTATTGAGCAATAGCCCTTAATTGGTTATAGAACTAGTGTTACAAAACTCAAGCCATAACATTTACATCCAATTGCCTGAGGACAATTGTTTACATATTTAAAGTTAATGGCTTGAAATTCAGCAGTGTTAAGCAAAAATTATCTCCACCAACACCAGTAGGAATTGAGCAAGTCTGACACTGATAAAATCCAGTCCATTGATTTATGCACAGAGTTTAAAATTACTCTTAGTGCCAAGTACACAAAGTTGAAAATACTCTTGCCATCAGATGAAACAAGGATCCAGATACCAGTATCAATGCAAGGAGACAACATCCAAAGCTGATGTAAACCAAGCTTGTAGCAGTGTCTTTTCACGAGGCCAGCAACGTAGCACAGCCAGCAAGTGACAGTAATGCACATCTGAGAGTCTCTAAGCTGCTTATCACAATCAACATTGTGAAGTCAAAAGGAGTTTTCTGAGTGACAATTAATAATTTTTAAGAGTAGCTTGCTCTTAAAAGAAATAGCCCAGCATGTCAAGTTACAGCTCCTGCTGACTTCCAAACACATCTCCACTGACACTCCCTCAGCAGGGCCTCTGAGTCTCTTCCTTCCCTTTAGTGGCTGCTCCACTCACACAAGCACATCCACCATTGCCTGGTATCAAACCAATGCCACAGTCTGGGGGTCGCTTGGAGTGTTTTTGGAAGGGGGCAGGTATGGGGAATGTCCATTTTATTTCTTCAAATACCCTGTTCTCTGTGCAAAATATCAGGGCTGAACATGGCCTTAGAATGCTTTAATATGGCCTGCGAACGTAACAGTAAATATTTGTTTAATGCACAAGATAGTATTAGCACTCCCAGAGATAGAAGCTTATCAAATAAAATCTGATCACAATAGATTACCTCTAACATCCAGCATTTCTCCGGGGGGGGGGATAACCAAAGATGCAAATTAGTGCCAAGTGCATTGGTAGAAGACATCTATTCACTTCAGAAGAAACAGACCAATGCTATTTTCACACTCAAAGCTCCAGAGAACTGGGAATAGATGCAGTTGTGATAAGGCCAGGAAAAGGCAACATCCCCGCCGCGCACAGTGCATGCTGCATCAGAAAGTGCTAACGCAAAAGGACCTTTTAGTATGTTCAGAAGGATCCAGACTTAAGATGCCAGTTATTGAAATGTAGCCTACAATATCCACCTGAAATGTTGGGACCCTTCAAGTCTCCGGGTACATGCCCTGAGCACATCCAGACTCCCAGTGTGGGGAAACAGCCATGAGGTAGCCATGACATGTTCCTGAAATAACCCTTGACATAAGCAACGTAGAAATTAGAAATAGGTTCAGTCACTATTTACAGCCTCCTGATTTTAAGATAACCTTGTCCCACTGCACAAAATAATGTGATGCAACTCTCCCAAACCTTTTATGATGATCATTCCGCAGTGCTGAATAAGAAGGAAGAGATCTTCTAGTGTGGGCCAATAAAATAGTATTCCTAAATATTCATGAGCAATTGAAAAAATTGTTCTGTCAAGTATATTGGTCATTCTTATATCCCACAGTGCCCGTATAATCCAGCTAAGGATATTTAGCAAAAAACAGTAGAAAGGCAGGAAAGCTGGAACAGCTGCTTAAGACCATTTCAATAGTTTATTCACTTTTTTCCTGGGTTGCAGATTTTCCTGCAAACATTTTAAACCTTATAATTCTCTTTACATATGGGCATAAAAAATGAGGTGTTCTAGATAATGTACTTTCAGTTTGGACAATTTGTATACTTAATTTAAAATAAAAGTGCTTATCAGAAATATAAGAGACTGAAGTCACCAATGAACACACCTGAACATCTATTTTATAGCAAAGGAAGCAGTGATTAATCTAAGATTGTTAACTCCTATTACGTATGCTGCATAAAGTTAGCAACACACACATAGTTTGATACAGTGGGCAAAAGCGTAAGCACCCCTATATACTTTTGCACATTTTAAAAGGGTGTTTTCACTCTTTATGCAGTGAACTTTAATTATGACCTACAAAATGTACAGTAATAGAAAATGCAATTTTATCCCTTCTTAATCTTCATTTTTCAATCCTCTGCTTTTTAATCATTTGCTTCATTGACCACTTACTTGGTTAATTTCACTGAATTATTACATTGAGCCACAGAATATTATACTTTCATCCGTGAGCTTAGAAAGGTAGCTCATTATAGAACTTTAATAACTTTAAAATAGACTTTTGCTTTAGCCAGGAAACCTTATAAAAGTGTTCTATTACATTTACCATGGATTAGGTGGCAGACTTTGCTTTATTTGTAGTAATTGAAATAGTAAAAAAATTAAATAAAAATAGGTGTAATGTTACCATCACATACATATTCATTACAATATAGAAGGAAAAAAGCCTCAGATTGCAACCCTTACATAGCCAAAAATTTTAAATGTGCTCCAAGATTTTGATGTTTTCATGTATCGCCTTTGCTTTTACATCAGGCTGTGCATAGTTTGGCTACAGCCCCAAGTACATCAATTTATAAATATACACTCACCCAACTCCTAGAAAAACATGGTTGCAGAGAGTTTCCAAGATGCCTACTGGCACCAGAGGGAGGGGATGTCACTGGACAGCTCAGGATCCTTACAGTAGCACTGCACAAAGGACACAGAGGCAAAGCAGAGAAGCAGTGGGAAGCAGAGACAGGTTCCCTGAGGTTTTAGGGCAGAGAAGAGTGGGGATGAAAGGAACCTATAAGCATTGAAATAAGGAAAGAAACAGCAACATCTGTGAGGAAAAAAGATCACATGAAAGACCCTGGAAGAAGATTAAGATTGACAGTGTGATAGGAAGAGAAAGACAATTCTGTCTTTCTTTGCAAGGAAGTAAACAGAGCTTCAGGCTACAAAAGCAAGCAACTGTTTATGCTACAGGTAGTAAGAAAAAAATGGGGATCTGGAGGGAAAAGAAAATAAAGAAAAAATAACCAGAAGATAGAAGCATCTAAAAGAAGCTTTTCTCCACAATAATGGGGCAGCCTCCATGGGGTTTCCAACTGCAGAAGAGCAAGACTCTAGCGGGGTAAGCACATGGGAGAAAATAAGAGATCCAGCAACACTTAAAGAGATGTAGAATGTGCAAACTTCTTTCCTTTGCCCCCTCCTTAGCAATACAGGTATTCAGCAAGAGAACAAAAGTTAAAAAGGATTTCAGTCAATATGTCCACTTGGGGTGGACAGCTGTGGAAGTGGCATGCATGGAGGTTACACGGTCAGAAGCTCGAGAGTTACATTTGTAGTTGAGCCGAGACACAAACAGCATACCCGTCCCTCTTCACTGCTCTCACAGATCAGCTCCAAGGCTCCAGCTACCATTTCTTTCTGTTGCAGCAACCCTAACCCACTGTACCACCAGGGAAATTATAGCCTGCCAAGAAACAGACTAAGATAATCCTAATAGCTTAACTCCTCCCTTTCAATAGATTGTTTGCCACCTCTAAATCATTTGATTCTTACAAGGGTTACACACCCCTATACAAGTGATCTAGAGCAACTTGCTCATCTACAAATTTATCATAGCTGAGGTTTTACTACCTATCCCCAATTCATAAACTACAATTCATGCCTTATCTGTTGAGGAGGTCAGTTTTACAACACTCAAAAGCTTTTTATACAGGCTTTGCTGTTACAAGTATGTGAAACTAATGATAACCAAATACAGAGGCTCCAGCATAACTGCAACTGGAAATGCCTGTGTGTATATTTTAAAGATTATGTCATAATATACATGACACTAGCTGGCTGTAAGGAATAACTATTAAGAAAAATTCCACCAGATGAGATTAATATGAACTGTAACTGATTTACAAAGTTACATATTCCAAACTTTATTGTTAAATACTACATAATCAATTTCTCAGAAAAATATGTTTTCTTGTTAAAGAAGAGTAGATGGTTTTCAGTTTCACATTTAGTGTTTCCTAGTCTAGAGAAAAGTGAAGGAGCTATAATTGTGTTTTGTTTTAATGCTGCTTTTCCTTTTGGCAGACAAACTGCCCAGGTATTAGAAAACAGAAATTACCAAAACTTTAGGTCATCTTCAAACAGAAAAGAACAAAAGGGGAATTTACAAGTTGTAATAGAGCAAGGTGCAAAGATCCCAACAGGAGTTCAAACATATTACAGTACAATCAGGCAGCTCAATGCAGTACTTGTGTTACTAGTTCGGAACCTGAAGGCTATATAACTATAAACTTTCTCAGTATTATGCTTAAAGTAATTAGCCTATCTCCCAGCAGGCTTTTGCAGCTCAGTCACAGCTTCACTTGGACTGATTTCAGCTCCAAAGTTGGGTGAGTAACTAGCTCAGAAACCTATGCATTGCACTCCAAAGCACAGCACGGACAAGCCCAAAGTTTGGCAGATTTTGAAAAGCGGCAACCCTGGGCTGTTTCTGCTTCCAAGTGTCTTCAGTGAGAGCAGACTCAAGCCAATGCAGAACAGTGCCATGCTCCTGATCCCAAAACTTCAGGCCATAGACATAAGTCTCTTTCATGGGAACCAGGGCTTTTTTCCTGCCAGATTAACACACAAATGTTGCTTTCATCAGTTACATATCATAACTACAGATTTAAATGCAATCTCTCTTTAAAAAACTTCAAAAATCTTTAAACAGTTTTTGAAGAATTCATACATTTATATAACTATGGAAACCTGATGAGAGACTGCCAACAGCAGTGCAAAACCACTGGCTTTCTAGTAACCAGGAAACTCAACGCCAATGCAGTCCTCAAAATTGTAGCATTCAGGCAGATTTCAGGTTAAATCTTGAGACGAAGTGTCTGCTTTTCTATGAAGCAACAGCAAATCTTCACATTCACACGGGACTAATCTAACTGAATGTTAGTAAATAACTGTTGGAGGAAGGGTCAAAGAGGATTATCACTGAAGCAATTTCCAATTCACCTGTGTCTGTTCTATTCAGACTCTTTTATGGCATATGGGTATCTTTATTAAAAGCACTCATTAGCAGTAGGATCCTCTTATTCATCCAGAGATAGAGCTATTAGTAACCAAATACATGTTAAAAAGGTGCCACCAGCACAAGAGTGCAGGAGATTAGAGCACTCAAAATCCTGAAGGTTCAAATACATGTCAGGAATCCTGACATGAGCTACTGCCATCCTCTGAAACAACAGCATCAAGGTGATTGTGAGAAGTTATACAGAACTGAGAGGAAAAAAAATATTTGGACCTTTTGAATGGATTGACAATCCACTGACTTTTAGAAGGCCCCACTCATTTGCATGCAAGCTTTTTTGCAAAAGTTGTCAGATCTCTGCAAATCATTACACTGTTGATAATTGCTTGGCAAATATAAAAGCATTTTCGGGAGGATCACATTTTGACAGCACTATTATCTGTTCTTCCCAGCACCTTCTCACTAAATACAGACAGGGCAACTTTGCCCTGGACAGCAGAGCCAGAATTTGGAAACCCAAAGGATACACCAGATGGTAGTAAAATTTGGTGGCCCCTAACCCCATGTTGTATGCTCAGATCATATTCTAGCTCATAGGCATTCCCACAGCAATATCACAATGTTCACAGTTCAGTATCTGCAGATAATTAAAAAAAGATAGAGGCCACTTAGTCCAACCCCTGCTGTCATACCTGTGTGATTTCTAACAGCCCATACTGGCAGGATTTACAGCCTTGCCATGTAACCTATTCATGCTTCACTATCCTTGCTTTTGATAGAAAGTTTTTTAGAGTATCAAATCTAAGTCTCCCACACTTAATCCCATTACCCTCTGTCTCATCCACAGCATATATAGCTCATTCTTTTTTCCATGTTGTATGTCTTAGGACTGGAGATATGTCTTGCTTCACTTCCCACCCCCCAGCCCCCTTATAAACTACAGTTCTTTCGTGGTTTCAAGACTTCTAGTTGTTGGCCTCATCTGAATTCTCCACTTCCCTGTATCTTTCAAGAACACGATGCTTAGAACTGAATGCAGCCTCTTACCACTGCTGAATATAGCAAGAATCCTTCATGCATCCTGCCCAGTACATGCCAACTCACATATTACATTATGTAACATCCACAAGGAATTAGGCATTCAATGTCTGTCCTCTAAAACAGAGGCTCAAATCTATTCTCAACCAATAATGACAACAAAATGTTATGAACTACAGATATTACAGCTTGTGGCACTAGTTCACAGTTTCATAGGCTTACCCCACACTGCTATCAATTTGCACCTTCTGTTATTTTCAGGAGACTAGTAATTTTCAATCCATGCCAAAAATAAGATTGAGCATTTGAAAATAAGGCACATTTGAAGCAGCGTGTAGACATGTTAATCTGGCAAAGCATTAAAAGAAAAACTTCAAGGGACCCACTGGTATTCTTAACATTAAGCACACCTATAGAGTTTGTTGGGACAACAGCAGAACGTACCAAGAGGCAGAGCTCATTTCTACATTTGTTATTATTCTGTGCCTCAGTCAAGAGGCTTAGGAACAAAGAGCAGCTAAGTCACAGTACTCTCAGTGGTACACTTCAACAGACATGGTGTACCCATTTACAAACATTGCTAACTACGTCATACTAATTTGTCAAGTTACTAGAACTATTATGGGCAATTCATTTATTGCCTTCCCAATTTTACCCAAACAATGTAATTCTTCATACTCGTACTCAATTATATATTAACATAACTTAAAATTTATATATAAATACCACGTCTAACCATGCATCAAAGTCAATAATTCCATTAATAAAATTAGATCTAATTATCATTCATGTAATATTCTTAGCACATCATCTATTTAGGTCATCTATTTTATGTTTACAAGAAATCCAGAAGTGTTCTATTAGATTTTCTTTTCCCCTCCAGTCAAATTAGCATCACACAAATGCAATTAATGTATCAACTAGGCAATGCTACTAAAAGCATTTTAAGCCAATAAAAATCAAACCCTGCGTATTCTGACTTTTTGTGTATACATATTAAGGAAGAACTTAACAGTCTATCCAGTATAATCCTGCCAGTATATTCCTACTATTAATGAAAAAGGTGGGAGTATAAAAAAAGCACTTTGTATAAATGTACAATCGTCAAGAATAACTTTAGCACATCTGCAACTTGTGCAGTTCAACATGAGCTACATGCACACTGGACCCACTTGTTGACTGTCCCTGCTGCTCCCTTCCTGTAGCCACAGGGCCATAGCACCAGGTTTTTCACATTCAGATCATTTGTGTAACTCATTTAAATCTGATTCCCTTTTAAGTAATAATGTGAAGATGATAAAAAATGTTCTTTGGTGTCTAGTTTAAAATTTATTTCTGAAGGCTTAATTTTTCAGCATTATATTCCCAATTTCTTTTAAGCCCATTCAATGTTTTTTTTCCTCATTGGGCAAATTCAATTAGATTCTGATCACTGACAGTTTATTAACTCACTGCTGAGTTACAGAACATATTCCTTTGAGATACCAATATAAAAGCAGACCTATACTTCAAGAGCAGTTCTTTCAAGTCACAGCATAATTAACACTAGGACTTATGTGACACTTATGTATAAATAAGCCCAGAAGACCATCCAGTTGGTACTGAGAGGGGCAACACTGAAGCCAAAAGGTGTTTTTCAGTGACTTTTACTACAATTAGAGCAAGATAGTATGTGGTAATTCTCAGCACAAAGTAATATAACACAGGCACAATTTTGCAGCAGACACTCAGAGATATTTCTTCTGGAAGAAAGTACACCCTGTCTGTACACTGGAGCTCCAGCTACTCCCAAGACTACCTGGAACAGGCACCACACTGGGGATGGCAGAGATAGACAGACACGAGCCATTTCAACCAGTGCAAGGAAACAGGAAAGCACCACTGTCGTTAGTGCAGGTGCCCATTTGGAAACCAGACGATGCAGAGCATCAGCAAGCTATTTCCTGACAGCACAATGGGAAAGTCTGGTGTGGAAGGGCATTTTGCTGATGCTGTGGGACAGCAAGGCCCAGACTTCTCCTGCCTGTCACCAGGCTTATCTCTAAAGCAACCGAATTAGGAAGCAAATTTTTTATGGTTTCTTCTCATGGAAAAAGCAATGTACTTTTAGTGAAAAATTCAGCCATAGAACTCCGAGTATCAAACACACAAGAAAACCAAGCATACTGATGTAGTCACCCCAGATAGCTTCTTGAAATTTAGAGATTAATCCAGGCTGCGCTGTGCCCATGGATATGGGCTAGTCAAATAAGGGGTTTTGTGGGGGGGGTTTAAACACGGTTTTTCAGGGATTCTAATTTCTTCCCAGTCTTGCACTACATTCACAACCTCTAAGTTCCTCTAGGATGCTCTGCAGACCTCTGACAGCTTAGCCAGTTTCTGAACACTGGAAGTCTATTATCTACTGTCTGTGTATATTAGAGTCCCTATCTCTACCAAAATTTCAATCATCTGGTTGAGCTATGTTCTTCTGAGACTAATGAGTGCTACCAAGTGCTGACACTCAGCAACAGCTTCTAGGAAAAAAAGAAACAAACAAACACACACACACCCCCACCACAAAACCAGAGCCCTAACCAGAGATCTGCCAAACAATTTATTTGGATGACATTCAGTTGGGTAAACAGACATGCTGCCTCAGTTTCTACTGTCTGGAAAACACTGCAATTTCACAGCACTTTAATACATGTTTTCCCATAATAGCCTAAACTACTGTTTTATTTCAAGACAGTAGAACATGTGTTATGTCTTAAATCACACCTGGCTGGACCTACACTCAGATCTTAGCTGCTACCACAGAAATTTGGGGATAGGGCTAAGGACTTCAGAGCATGCCAGGACCCTGTCTCACCCAGCCATGCTCCATGCCACAGCATGAGAAAACCCATATGCTGCCTCTGTATCCATATTCCCACCCACTGTTATTCAAGAAAGGAATTTCCTCATCATGATCCTTAGTCCTAAGTGTATTTATCAAGGCTGTTATTAGTTATTAATTTGTTATTAGAGCTTAGCCATGAAATAATACCTCATCGAAAACTGAAATCTCACAAAAATAAATGCAAAAAAATATTTCTTGCTTGATCCATTGGCAAGAAAAGTTAAGCTGAAGTAGTTTGTCTTTCTCTTGCAACTACAATAAGCAGTAATAGAGGTATATTCTCCCTTTTGCCCCAGGGGCTTCAAATTGCATCTCTCACAAGGGAAACAGCAAAAAATAATGTATTTTTGAGACGTGATGAATTATACATTTGCAAAGAGTTAAGTTTTACTAGTCTGACAAAACCAGAAACATCACCTGAATAATCATTTATTACATTAACTACTTATTTATTATATATGGACAGATGTCATTCTGAGGGTTCTCATATAACACTTCCCTCTCATCCCTACTGTTTTGGGTTTTTTGGGGGGGGCGGGGGGGGGGGGTGTGTTCTGGGGTTTTTTTGTTGGGGTTTTTTTGGTGTTTTGGTTTTTGTGTGTGTCAGACACGCTGTAAAAATTTTCCCAAAGCTAATAACATAATCCACAGATCTTGGACATGTTACCCAGAGCTAACGCCTGCAACTCTGACTTTCTGACAGGAGATAGAAAATAAAGACATTCCTCTGGTAATGAATGTCATGACCTTATTTTGTAAGCTCTCAACACCTTCACTTATGTTACAGTAAAACTACAGGTTCAGGGATTGTTCTAACCTGAAGAGAACTAATGAACTTAAGTAAAAAATTGCTTACATTAGAGACAATGCCATGATTATCCAGATATTAAAAATAGTTGGCAATTCTTTTATTATGTATTTGATATTTTCATGACTCATGGCAGTGTAAAATGAGTTCTGAAGAAAATAAACCAAAAATGTATACATGATATATTCAAGCAACCTTACTGTTGCATGCATACTGTGTGATTAAGGAAAAGCAATTAGGAAACCACACCTGAGAAGCACAATCAGAAAACTCTATCTTGAGGGCAATTAAAGAAAAACACTAGGAAGCCACATCTGGAAAATATCATCATTGTATTGGGTTTGCATGTCAAGATTTTGGTAGTGGTGGGGCTGCAGGGGTGGCTTCTGTGAGAAGCTGTCAAAAGCTTCCCTTGTGTCTGACAGGGCCAACAACCAGCCGGCTCCAAGATGGACCCGCCACTGGCCAAGGCTGAGCCCATCAGCGACAGTG
>NW_010519877.1:18927-20134 GCF_000687285.1 Phaethon lepturus
CGAGCACACCAAAAGTAAAGTTAAGGGGCAAAAAAAAAAAAAAAAACCAAAAAACCCAAATCACCACAACTGCAGCCAGAGAGGAGTGAGAATATGTGAAAGCAACAGCCCTGCAGACATCAAGGTCAGTGAAGGAGGAGGGGAAGAGGTGCAGAGATTCCCCTGCAGCCATGGGGAAGACCATGGTGAGGCAGGCTGTGCCCCTGCAGCCCATAGAGCTCCACACTGGAGCAGTGTGGAGGACTTGTGGAGAGAGGAGCCCAGGCAGGAGCAGGTTTGCTGGCAGGATTTGTGACCCCATGGGGGATCCACGCTGGAGCCATCTGTTCCTGAAGGGCTGCACCCCATGGCAGGGACCCAGGCTGGAGCAGTTCATGAAGAACTGCAGCCTATGGGAAGGACTCCTGTCCAAGCTGGAGCAGTTTGTGAAGGACTGTCTCCCATGGGAGGGACCCCACACTGGAGCAGGGGAAGAGTGTGAGGAGTCCTCCCCTTGAGAAGGAAGGAAGGAGCAGCAGAGACAATGTGTGATGAACTGACCACAACCCCCATTCCCCATCCCATGTGCCACTGGTGGGGAGGACATAGAGAAAATCAGGAGTAAAATTGAGCCTGGGAAAAAGGGAGGGGTGGGGGGGAAGGTGTTTTTAGGGTTCAGTTTTATTTCTCATTACCCTGCTCTGATTTGATTGGTAATAAATTAATTTTCCCAAGTCAAGTCTGTTTTGCCCGTGACAGTAATTGGTGAGTGATCTCTCCCTGTCCTTATCTCAACCCACGAGCCTTTTGTTATATTGTCTCTCCCCTGTCCAGCTGAGGAGGGCAGTGACGGAGCAGCTTTGGGGGGCACCTGGTGTCCAGCCACAGTCAACCTACCACCATCTGGAAACTATCTTAAGAAAAAAAGAGGAGTCTAATAGGAGACCAATCAGCCATTGTAAAGGGGCCAAGCAACTTATGGACAGAATAGTACAAAGTTCTTAAAGCTGTCCATAAGAGCTTAGGCAGAGATGTCTTTAGGCTGTCAGAAAAAAAAAGCCAACAATTAGTTGCATGGAGATCAGCGTGAAAACAGAAATGGAAACCTGATCACTCCAGTATCCTGTAATGCTAAATATTTTAGTGTTAGCTTATCAATCAAGGGAAACATGCTACAAAGCCTGTTTTTTGTCCACTACCTCATTTGGATATGAGATTATTTGTGTAG
>NW_010519877.1:20160-45600 GCF_000687285.1 Phaethon lepturus
GGAAGATTTGAGAACACATGAATATTATATGTAGTTAATGGCATTTTCCGGAAGTGGAGGTATAATTCTCATTTACAAGAACTTCCAAATAAACTCCACAACTGCTGAATTTTTCACATCTTCAAAGTAACTTCAAGATTACAAATATGTCAAAATTCTCATTTGCTCATAATATGACTAGAATATAAGCATATAAACCAGAAATTCCCACGATACTAAAAAAAAAAAGTGTAACTGCCTTGCAGTTTAGGCACATGTTAGTATAATGAACAATACTTAAAACACTCACTGAAGAGTTTCAAAGAAAGGGTCTTTCAAGACAGCATATTAAATCTAAATCTTTAGGACACCTAACTCATGCCTTTTAGTTTACTATTCCCATATATTAGTTACATCTCTGGTCTCCTAGATTAGAGCTATACAAGACAAAATTTAATTTCAGTGTCACTCAGGGTAGAGGACTGAAACTAGACTACCAGACAGAATTTTAACTTTCAGACCATATTTCATTTCTTCTCTACTATAGTTACTAAAAGTGACTGATGAGAAAAGAAAATCCTTCCTCTCTGTTGACTGAATTAATTCTGAGTATGTAGCATCTTTATTGTGCAGCATCCTTGCTGTGCTTGCTGTTATGAAATTCTGCAGCCCAAGTGACACATACTTTTAGATCTCAGCAAGTAACAGGACTTAAACCCATTCTACCACTTCAAAGACCCTTCTCATGATCCACGCACTAGGGTGACCTGCAATATTAAGATGTGGATTCTTAGAATTCTGCAGTACTTCTTTGTAGCTTATGTGCTGAATAAGTAGCAGTTAACATTTAAAATAAAAGTGCATAAATTTAGCTAGGAACTTCCTATAAATGTCAAAAAGAATAAGAGGGAGGGGGGAAAAAAAAATCATTGCATAATACAAAAATAAGTATTTTTATCCCTAAAAATACTTCCCAGAGAGTTGGAGACCAGACTTAAATTCTGGTCTCATACTGCTAGCCATGGTTAAATAATTGCATAAGCACGTTCAGTCAGCATGTCTGACGTTGGCTAAGCTTTCTTCAAGTCCTAGAGTCAGCCTCATGCAGCGCTGCAACCTACCTCCAAATGCTAGTCCTCGCTTTCTTCTCATCCACCTGACTACTGTACATCTCCCACACAGCAAGCTGAACCATAGCATGAAAGCAAGGATGACACAAAAGCTTGAGAAGGTAGAAGGTATCCATTATTTACTCTGAGATCCTGTTGCATTAAGTACTTTCCAAATACAGAAGCAGCAGATGATCTTTCTCCCCAAGAGTTTAAAAGCTCTGTACAAAGCAAAGCATGACTGGACAAGATAGTGGTGTAGAATGAATGCAGGAGGAGGAACTGTATCTGCAATCAGTCAAAAATGCTCCTCTCCAGTTCCTACTTCCTTTTATTTCCATAGTTAGGACAGAGCCATCTCAACACCTCGCTGTTCACAACACTATGCCATAACACTGTGTAAAGGAAGACAACAGTTCCACAACACTGTTTTCTAGCCTAAAAATTCCATCAGGGAAAAAGTGATTTTGCTTAAAAGGGTATAATTTGGATCATTTTCCCCATTTAGCATGGCAATGGATTCACATGAGTGGGCTTAAAAGCTAAGTGCACCCCATATATGTCTGCAGGTTTATAGTCCAAGTCATAAGACAAACTTTTTTTATAGAACAGCTATGAAGTTATTACTTATCAACATAATTTCAGGAAAAAGTGTTATGTATCTTAGAAGATAATACTTCAAAACAATCTTTATGCTCCAAGAGATTAATACTTCTACTGTTCACCGTATTCCTTTACTTTCAGAACTATTTTAACATTTAAAAATATTTTACAATCATTTATTTTTACACTTATTACATGTCTAGACATGACTTTGTATATTTTTAAATATATTTTGTGCCTACAAGCCACAATTTTAAAAATAGTTTTGGTTAGAATAGCATTGCAAAAGGATTAGTTTTCTTCCAGATATACATTAGAGCTGTACCCTTGTATCAGTGATGCAAATGGAAGTCGAGACCTACCCATCTATTTTTTAATTTTAATTCAAACTGACCCTACTTAATGAGTAACTGACAGCAGTTCTCTATCCCTGTGAAAGGCACTACAAAAGTAGAAATAACGGAAGAAATTGATGGCATAAAAAAGTTTGTGTTGTTCATCTGAGGTCAAGTAAATAACTTTAATTCTCCAAGAAATATTCTCATCTTTCTAATCTATTTTCTACTCTTATGAAGGCAGAGCTGCTTACACAGTACAGAGTAAAAGTACTCATATAATCTCATACAGAAAAATTTTGTATTATTTCTATTTTACTGTAAAGAAAACATTCTGTGAACTGCTGAGCCTCAAGCCTAATCTTTAATACAGGCTAATTTTAAGAACTGGAATTTCTCTTCCAGCCTGCCATGGTGCCATGCCATACTGGCAGCATACAGTGCAATAGGTAAAGTGTCTTCAGGAAGGAGCAGAACAGACAACATATTGGCAGTAGGTTGGAGTTGACCAGACCACAGCAGAAAGAAGAAATTATGCTCATTAGTCAAGAACAGTTGAGACAATAGTGACCAGAAACTGAGGCCATCCCCTCACCAAACATACCTGCCTTATCATTCACATTGACATTAGTTCAAGATGGACTAAGGTACAAAAGAGGGAATGAAGATTCAGCTTCCAGAGAAATGGACTAGATTTCCCAATAAAGTCTTTCCCATTTCTAATTCCTGTTGTTGTATGATATTATCCATATTGTATGATATTGGAAAGCTTCTTGCAAGTGATACAGTGGGTACACATCAGCCACCAGAAGATCAGCCTCCAAGAATGAGTCCTCCACCTGTCTCATGCAGATAACTCACATGTATATAACCTGTTATGTTCCACTATTGCAAGAAATACCATGGTAATTGTAATACAAACAGGATGTTTGAACAGCATAGCCAGGACCACCAGTTACTGTAGGTACTAGCACATAAAAAGGTGATGTCATTTGCTCAGATTTAGTAGTGTTTGAATTCCCAGGTACTCATTTTCAGCTAACTCAGACTTTTGACCTGAATGTGGGCCATCTCAACCTCACTCCTCCCAATTCACAGCAACAGGCCACAACCATCTTCCATCACATCCCTGGCAGAAGCACAGCTACTCTTCAAGATCATTACTTCTAAGGAGCTGCAATTTTCTTACCAATGTTGACTATGATAGTCATAGATGGAGAGTATTGATCAAAAATACATTACTCTGACACATTAATCATGGCATATGAACATATATTGAAGAATGTGGCAAATCTACTAGTGTCTTCTTGAAAGTCACATTGTCACACATGCACCCATGCATTCACAAGCAGAGTGCACTATAGACAGCTGCCTTAATCTTCAGTTGTTATTTAATAACCTGTTATTTGTTACTAGCATTTGGAAACATTATCTTGATAAGGAAGCAATGAGTAGATTTCATTTCAATATTTTATTATAAATATATCATATTTATATTTTCATTGAAGGGATGCTTCAGTCTATTTCTGTCTAAATTACATTTTAGAAAATAAAGTCTTACCGAAAAAAAGAGGCTTTGATCTTACCTCAAATTTAGTCAAGACTGTCTTTCATGTTTTATTTCTTATAATGCACTGTAAAAGCACAGAACCACCTGAAGTCATAAAGATAGATTAGAAAGGGGTGAGAAAACCATCACAGGTCTTTTATTCCCCCTTGTGTGTGCATCCATGGTAGCAAACGTAAGCAAGTTACCTGTTTCTCCAAACCCCACGTATCTTCCATATATCTGTGTAAAACAATTTGCTGTGACCCATGTCAAAAATCAGACTATTCAGCTATGTATTTTAGCATAAAGACTTCAAGATCTGTTTTTTTGACATGTTCTCTATTTTTATGACATCATATTGAAGCTTTTACATGAAAAGTTAAACTAAGAATATTAATGTTCTGCACATCTATAATTAATTTTTTATTACATCTTCCCTTTTCCCTGGGAAAGAAGGTAATGTTCAAGATAGTTGAATGAACCTGTGCTGTACATCTCTCCCCTTATGAGTCTTATTTACTCCATTGTCTACAATACACTTAATGTTTTCCAGCTTAACAACAGCTATTATTCTTGCCTTTGATACAGGCTCAGCAGACAGCCATGCCCTTTCCCAAGGAGATATGACAGCACCAGCCTTCTGTTACTACCTCTCCCTAGTGCAGCAATGATAGGGAGAGTCAGAAAGGACTCATGACCTTGTGGGCCAGCCTTCAGGTGGAAAACTGAACCCATAATCATCCAATATAACATGAAGCAATATATGTGTTACTATTTGTTAAGTTGTCCTTGGTATCTACGAGAGCACCTTCCAACAGGAACTAAATACGCTGCCCCAGAAGAGGAACCACTGTCTTGGTAGGGCTGAGCAAGGACGAAGGGTGCACTGAGAGTGTGACATATTGTGTTTAACAGGTTTCATTTCACCCACCAGGTACATACTCGTCACTGCTGGAGGAGTGCTGCCCACCCTGACCCTGAGCTACAAGCCTCCCCCCCCACGCACATTTTTCCTAGGTTGAAGAAAAATCCTTATCACACAAGTTGAGAAAACTATTAAAATATAAGATACAATCAATTTGTTTCAATAATACATAAAAACCCGGCACCATCTCAGCCACTCAGCCAGAGACTGGAACAGAGCCCAGTAGTTCACTTTCGCCTGCACTCCTTCCACTTCAAATTATTACCAGACTGGTCAGCACAGCCTAGCCACTATGTTGTTTCCCAGTAGCCCCACTGTATGTGTAATTAAGGTATATCTGCTCTGAAAATGTAATACCTGGATTCAAATAAAATATGATACTTCATCTTTTTGTCCTCCCCATCCACCTTCTCAAAATCTCTCCCAAGATGAGAAAAACTTTCACATTTGAGAACAACTATTTCACTTCTTTCCTGGCTTCTCCATCACATTATTCAATTAATCCTACTCACCAAGCTGTATCCAACACTGCTCCATGTAAGCACAAGCTATTCCTTTCAGCTGGGAAATAAAACAGAACAAACTGCATTTCCCACAATTTTATTTATTCCTTTTGCATCCCCTTGACTTAATATTTCAGCTGAAATATCAGTTATCAGCTTAAAATGAGTTGATAATTAATTCCAAAAAGTGTGCAACCAGAACCATTACGCTGCACTCTGAACTCCTGTTCCTCCTCAAACCCTGAAGACTGGCCTTAATGTTCCAGTGTCTCCATGTGACTAATTACAAATTTTCTGACAGAAAAGCAGATGTATTGTGTTTCAGTATTCTTGCTTCTAAATAGCTTTTAAGTGTTTGAGCCACACACTACTGTTGAATTTGAATGTTCTAAATTAGGCCATGGAACAGGGAAGAGAGACATCCAGAATTTATTAAAGCTCCCAGTCTAGATGCATAAAATGCTAAATCAGGATGGGGAGGGAAGGAACCAACACAGTAGCCCTTGGCACAGGGCACAGAAAATGCAGGTCTTTTACAGAAACATGTCTTCTCAACTCAAGCAGTTGAGTGGCCTGAAAAGCCTGAAATGGCCAACACCTTGCTGTACTTGCATTCACTTTCCTCCTGCTCCAGCAGACTACCTTCCCATCAGCTCAGGCCCCATATTCCCCCCACTGCTTGTCCTGAATCTCTCATAGCACACATCTCAATTTCTCTGCCCAAGGCAGTCACGCTTCAGACACATCATGTAAGTACCAGGATCTGGACACTAAATGGGAGCAGCAAAACAGTTTTCCCAGCAACAGTGGACTGTCTACAAGCTCCCCAGTACAGCTAGCACATGCAAGAACATGGAAGACAACTAGAAGGCACAGCCTCCTTGAAGGAAGAATAGCATACAGCATGTTACCATTTCACTAGTAGATCCTAAAGCAGATAGTGGTTCAAATCAAACCATAAAATAAGGATGCTCTGGGAAATAAGCCTTTAAAACCAACTCAAGCTGGGGAAAAAAAATAAAATTCAAGTCAAATCAGTAGTCACTTGTGAAGACTTTGCTTTTACACTTTTGAGCTATGGTTCTTATCCTATTTAGCATTAAAATATTCAGGTTAACTCCAGTAGAGAAATAAAGATTGGTACTCCTATATATAGAGAGAGAGAGAGAGAGAGATCTACCTTTTAAGCACCCTACTCCACATGTTTGAGGGATCCACTCAAAATACATTCATATGCAATTTACTTGAATGATGCTCTCAGTCCTTTAATCTTGCCGTAATAGATAGTAGCTTTCAAGAGATTTGAAATGCGTGGAAACATTTACAATATGTCAAGTTTCCAGGGCCTGTAGAAACTGAAATATATGCTTTTAATTTACTCGGAAATGCAAAGTTTTCTAGATTTTTGTCTGAGCGATTTCTGCTTCAGAAATCAACATCTTTCCATCTGCTTGCTTGTTTTAGATAATAATGATTAATTTGGGCTGGCTTGTTACTATTGAAATTTATGCAGAATTAAGATCATGTTTATGCCATGGCCTGGAGTTGCACAGGCTGTTTGTACACCCTAGTGGAGAAAGGTAGCCAGTGCACACTTCCAGAGAATCCCTACAGAATAAGCAGCTGTTCTATTAATAAACAGAATATTAAGAGTATGATACAAACCATAGAATGAAGCAAAAATAACCGCTGAGGCAGACACGCAACAGCAGACCTTTATATCCAAATTGTGGTGAACTGATTTATGTGAAAATAGGCCCAAAATCTGTGGAGTTCAAAAGTGTGCAACTTGAGAAAGCAGCATCAAAGTCTATGAAGACAGTGACATTAATTTACATTTGAAAACATGCATAATTGTCATCCTTTATATCCCTCCATCTTCCATTTCCTACAAAGGCTATGGAAAATGTGCTCCTCAGTATGCAGCAAGTGTGATATTTCTGATCATATTGCCAGTATAGTCATTTCCCTTTCTTCATCATCAGTTTGTTGCTGCATTCCCTCAAAATCCACAAAACATGAAAATAACGTGTACTCATGCAAGTAAAATAACCTACCAGTATGTTCCTTGAAAACAAGAGTCCTACATAACTGAATTCCTGTAAAAACATACTTAATACTAACAGGAACTTCAGATAGTCAGTTTTCATTCAAACTGAGTTAAAACAGAACATTTGTTGTTCATTACAAAAGAAATATAAAGATAGTTTCAAGCTGAAAAAACTCTTTTCTATACTTTTCCATCAAAACACACATCACAATAACAAGTTCTGCAATGGCAATTTTCCTCAGTGCTTACGCTACTCTGTAAAGACTTGGAGTCATTAGAAACAAACACCTTAATGTTATCATAGGCTTCATCTGAATTAACACTCTCTTATCCTATCTTATTCACAGCAAACTCAGTTCACGTGTTATTAAATCTGCTAACTGTTGTAGTGGGTTGTACGCAACAAGACCAAGATGTCACCAAGAACAGTCACATTCTCCAAAACACTTCCGTTGTTATCCAAGTATTTGCAAATCTGACAAAGACAAATGTAATGGCTGAGTTCCATCTAGAGACAGCAGACTGAGTCCTGGTATTTGTATTTGCTCCATTTGCACCATGTTTCCCCACAACCATCTCTCAAAATCTGAAAAAACAACATGTGTGCTCTTCCAAGCATCCCATCTGCACAGTCTGGATCAAGCAACCCTAAAAGTAGCATCAGAGCATCTTCTGTGAGCACTGTGAGACTGCACAGATGATGCCTTTATTCGTGAGAACTACAGGCTGTAAAGAGCTCCTCTGAAAGACACGCAGAGTCCTTTTATCCCTCTCAGAGCCTCCCATGTCTTACTGGATGAGATACCTTGTATCCATATAATCAAAAATGTAATGGCTACCACTATATTTGGGTGCCTTCTATAAATGGTTAATCCTTTCCCTGCCAGGTAGGAATTAAAACCAACTTTCTTAAATAATCGGGTTTCTCAACTTGACACGTACATTTGTTTGTCATCAGAATTTCCGTCACAGCTTCATTTAGACAGGCACTTTTTAAAATACATCCTATTCTTCACAACTTACAAACAGTTGCCCTCCCTCTGTTGGCCCTGATCCACAGTAATATGTCAAAACTAGAGATCCATTTTTCTTGCCAACAGGATGGATGATTATCTGAAGTGAAAAGTTTCATTTCCCAGCATCTTTCATTGAAACTATTGCCTGATAATTACACAGAATAGGAAGTAACCATTCATCAAATCCATAATATATCAATTTGTCATGGTGATTCTCCTTCATGCGAAACATGAGAACCAAAATGAATCAGCCAAACCAAACCCCATGACATCAAAGTTTAAAAAAAAAAAGGATAAAATGCATTTTCTTCATCTGGCAGAATGACTGAGGCCCTATAAATGTTAAACTACCTTCTGTCATTATAGGAGATTATTTTAATCTCATATCCTTACAATTCAAGCCAGTAAAAATTTACTGGCAATTTAAAATTATTAAATGTTATCTGACTCTTAAGTGTGGGTAACAAATAAGATTTTTCATTCCCATGCTACCACAAGCAGTTTAGTTAAAGTAACATTTAAAAGGGAAAACCTTATATTCCACAAAGAAATAGACATTATTAGCTGAAAATATATACGCATACATTTGCTCTAACAATATCTAACCTTCAGCATCTCCTCAATATAAAAATTATAAATGCATTAGTGGATTTGTCACTTCTGGCTGGCCTAACATTACTTGACTTCATACAATTACATCTTAGATCAGCTAAAAAAATTTAAATATATTTCCTACTGTCTTCATTCTCTATTGCAGCCTATTGGAGTGACGTCCACAGAGCATTTGCCATCATGTTCAACAGATACCAAAGTGTGCATAAAGATGCCATCTCTGAATAGGACATATTTTTCTCATCAGTCAAGTTGCTTATAAGGAAGATTATTTAAATTATCTGGATAAGTAAATACAAGATTGAGCCATCTGGCAGTATCTGAAATAAAGGTCTATGGAGCAGTTTGGTCTTCACAGGACTGGATTTCTACTTCAGGAAGTGCAGGAGAAACAATCAGAGGATAAGTCATGCCTGCCCTGACCCTTTTTGCTACCTAGCAAGAGGAGTTCATACTGGTAAAGTTACTCCTGCTCTTCTGACCATCTGTACCTGCGAGCACCATCTCCATCCTGTCCTTTGCCATGACTGCAAAGGGACTGGGAATGTGGTAGGAGTGCAGAGACACACACCTCTGCTCAACACCCTTCCCACTCTGTTTTGTCACTGACAAAACGGGGGTGGGAGATTTAAAACTGTATGGAATATTAGAGGCACATGACCCCAAATCCTTCCCAGATTTACAGCAAGCCAAGGAAACAGTGGCAAGTTTTGTATATGTCAGAACTAGATCAAACTCATAAGCACAAGTTAAGTCCAATGAACCTATAATAGTGAAGTATCATAGTTGTCAGATTGTTTCCACATTGTTTTTAGGTAACCATTTACTTCTGAGGATGTGTGTTAAATGTCTAACAGGCAGCCAAGTGAAAGGGTAGGCAAAATCTCAATAGCCAAGTAAAGATATTTTATACCTTTAAGAAATAGTAACTATTCTTTTATACTTACTACTGAGTAAGAAGCAATTCTTTCTATGCTCCTCCAGAGTTTTCTGTGATCATGCCATTCTCACATTAAGAGGGACTTATCCCAAAAATCATCAAGCTTGACGGAAATCTAGCACGTGTATACGTTGGCCTATATAATACTACAAGAAAATTCACTGAGGAAGAACAGGTGCACCTAAATAGCAGAGGTACAGAAGTGTGCCACACAGCAAGCCACACTGGAGGGCTACCACCACTGCCAAACACCAGGGCCAGATCTCTCTGCCCTCTTCTCACTGTGGAGGTGGGCAATCTCTTTTTAGGTCTTTCAGACATTTTACTGAACTTTGCCCACTGTCTTAGGTTCAGGCCTTGTTCATTTGACCTCCTATTTCCCTTCAGGTATATGTTCATTGTTAATGACAGTCCTTTATCTAACATTTTTGTTGGCTTAATAAGCAAGCTACTAAGTGGTTTAAAAAAACACACCACCACAAGAGCAAGTTCCTTTCCCCAGGCACCCCGTTAGCGGCTCTACACAAAGGATCAGCTTTCCTGGAGGGAGGATGCTGACACCTGAACCTACCTGAAAGACACTGGGATAGAGATTCCTGATTTTCTGACATTCATTCTTTCAATTAAAAGATGTGCCTTCCCATGGCTTCCCCCCGCTTCAGGACAAGACATTTCTGGCCTGTTATGGCCCTAAATACAGTTTGTACCTGAAGTACAGTACACAGCCTGCTGTAAAATGTCCTTCCAAACTCCTGTTACTGAGGTATAGGAAAGAGTTTAAGAAAGCAGAATTAATGATAAGAACTGCATTAGCAGTGCTTGTGTAGGGCATCATCCAAGACTGATGGCAAATTCCTTTACTTCCAGGGTTTTGTTTTGCAACTCTAATCCCTCAGCATAATAAGGCAAATGCTCAGATACTAATTTTTTTGTACAATTAAAAATGACAATCTTTATTTTTGCCCAACACCTTTTCAGTCAATTGACATTTTAAGTATGCAGTAAATTGTTAGAATATATATTTTATAGTGTTTTATCTTGTAAAAGCAATGATTATACAGATAAATAATATAGTTAATTATATTAATACTTTTTAATAACGGAGATATTTTGGTACAGTAAATATTTGCTGCAATAAAATTTTAAATTAATTTTTCAAATATATCTACATACCATATAGAGACATGCATAAAATTGTGTTTGTATATATCAGCAAGCAATTACTCAGTTGAGTAGATCCACTGACTGATTACACAGAAGTAAAGGGATTCACAAAGTGGTGAAACAAAAAACAATATTCCGTTGCCTGATCTTCTAGACCCACTGCTAAGGCCAGAGGCCCAATCTCAACAGGGATGCAAAAACAGGGGGGAAAAAAAACCCAAGTAGGTCACAAAGGTAAACTTTTCATGTTACGGCTAACGGGTAAGTCTACACTAACATTTTAGCTTGGGCTGGGAATGCATTTTTGAGCCAATCCCATTGAACACACCCCACACCCTCCCCCCAGCTCACCAAGCTGGGGCTGCAGCACCAAGTAGGCAGGCTGGCACTCCCAGGGCACCCAAAGCCACACATCAGGCTTCTCATAGATGCTCAGTCCCACAACCAGACTACAAAAGTTGTCCTGTACGCACGCCAGTACCACGCTCTAGCTGCATCAGTACCTTGGGAAAGCAGTGACAGAGCCACCAGTATTAGCTACACCAGGACCTGCCCCACTCCTTCTTCTACATGTCTCATCTTAAGCTGCACCTCAGCTTCACAATTGCTAATCTTCTCCTAAACTCTGCAGTTAAATTTACTGTCCAGTCACAGAAAACCACTGTAGAAAACAGTATAGGACAAGACCCATGCTTGGTACCTATCCCCCCAGAGAATACATTGGAGATAAGTCTATTACTGCCAGGAATGCAGCAACTAAATAAAAGAAGTTCAACACACTACCACCTCCAATTTCCCATAGGCCTTTTCTTTTTAACCTATGTCCTCCTCTGCCCTTTCTTTCAATCTCTGGTTGTCCTTCATGTTTGCTATGCACTAACTATTTTCCACTCCCACTGGCCTCCACCCACGAATTCCTCAGACACAAGGTAAGGTATTTACTGTCACTTACATGGATGTTTTTGAGTCTCAGCAGTGCATGTGTTGTCTTGTTGTGTGCTACTCCGCTGTGGCAGTGATGCCCTTAACAGCATCAAGATTTACAAAGTTAGAGAAAAGAACAGCAATTTCAACTCTTAACTATACCAGCTCCTTGTATCCTTTTAAAAACAACTCCTGCTTCAACATATTAATTCAGTGTTAAAATTTCATTTGTGTATTCAAGGCTGATGAAACTAGTGTTCTTGTGAAAAAGGCTGGTTTTCAGTATGTGTGAAGGTGGGACAGGTGGTTGATTGTTCTACCACAATCCTAGCTAGATACAGCCCGGAGATCAGTTAAACCTGAAGTGTCAGCTGGGGTCTCCCCCACTTCTTGCCCTGTGACTGTTCTGACAGTGGATCTCAGCCCCCTGAAATCTAAATGCCACCTTTCTCCTTACCATCCACTGTCAGTTCCCTGGTGATGCTCAGCTAAGGGGTTTGTTAGGCAACTGAAAAACTTTTCACTAATGGACATTTTAGGTAACAGCTTCTTATGAAAAAGTAAAGTACTAGCATACATTGTTACTTGTCAAGATGGCTTTGAAAAACTGAAATGAGAATTGTCATCAAGGGAGACACAGCCGCAAGATCTGGGCAGAGTGACATCTTCGCCAGTTGATAAAAAAAAATTAAAATAGCAGCAAAAATAAAAGCAGCTAATAATTCCATGAAAACTTTTCTTAAAGCAAAATAATTCACCACATTTAAATATATTTGATCATTTTTTCAAGACAAATTATGAGTGTATAAGCAAGAGAGCAGCAGGGTGAATTTCCCTTTACTTCAAAAGAACCCTGCAATATCAGCATTTGAAGATGTTCTTTTTTCACACTTAACAACCACACACTTACAGTGTAAAATGGCTTACTTGACACTAAGCAAGCCTCCTAAAAGGAAAAAAAGCAAAGTCTTCAAGAAAGTTCACTGTGAATGAACTTTCATTTCACTGACTACTTGCAGCTACAAGAATAAAACATATCTAACTCTCAAGTTGCATGAATTAATTTTGCAATAAATCTTCAAGAAATAAATATCAATATCAATAAAATAAGATATCAGCACCTCAGTATTGCAGTTGCCCATAGTACAAGAAGCAAGTGAGCTTTCAGGATGCACTGCTTTACTTTCTGCCAGTAACATGAGGAAGAACACAAGATATACAGCCCCTTTTTGCCCCTTAGTAGAAATGCAACATGAAATACTCTAAAAAAATCTCCCAACTGCCTCTGGACTGAGGTTGTCTTCCCAGGTTTGGAAACAGGAAACAAAACTGTTAGTATCTATCTAGAAACATATGACTCTTCTAGAGAGAAAAATGGTATGCAAAAAGAACATCTAAACACTTACCATAACACTTACCATAAAAGCTTTAAAAAAAAACTTAAAAAAAAAAAATTACTGCTGTTCTGTTACCCAGGTTGTTTTTGCAGTTTTGTCTCAAACTGAGAGGCAGCACTGGCTACCAGTGTTGGCAGCTGGCAGCAGGGCCAAAGCCCTCCTGCAGATCCGGCAGGACTTTACTGTCCTCAGTCAGCTCTGAAATCCAGCCTCAGGACTGCCAGGAAACAGTGTGCAAGGCCACAGATTCATACCACATCAGCTGGCTCTGAAGATCGCAGATTATTGGCTTAATAATCTACCAAGATAATTATTTACATGAAGAAATGTGTCATTTCTACAGCACTTTCTAATTAGCCATTTAGAGTCAATATATTTATTCACATTTTTAGTTTCTGTTCATGGTTGTCATGGACAGTTAAAAATTAAAATTATTGGTGCTTCAGCATTCTAGAGTAAGTGCAATAGGTCAAAAATATGCTTGAGTGAAAAATATACTTTAACAGCTCCTGGAGCTTCAAGTCCAAAAGGATTCTGCTTTAGGTACTGTTTTAACTTTCCTAGATCAGGGAAGCATTGGACATCATTACCTGGGTTGGATAGTTCTGCTTATAAATAGATGCTCTGAGCACTCAAAGTGCAGAGCTGCACTGCCTTTAAGTGAAAAAATTGATAGATTATGGCAATTTGAAGTCAAACAAATGACATTGATTCCAAGGAACATTTGAGCACATACTTTGCCTTGAGTCAAAGTGCTCTACTTATAGTCAAATAAGCCCTCTTAAACTGAATGAAGCACGAGTTCAGGTGATTTACTGACCTGAAGCTCAAGCGGTCACAAAACTTGGAATAGCATATGCTTAGGGGTTTATGCATTCATATCACGGGAAGCTTTACATCTTTATAGGACACTTACTGGCTCCTAAACACTACTATACTGAAAGCCTACGGTAATCTTCCTAGCAGGGCACCAGGCTACTTCAAACTAAGATACAGAGCACTCATGCAGGAGAATTTCATATTAGTTTTGTGCTTTCCAGTATGTTTCATACCATTCTTTTGCAGATTGTGTTTTGTTTTGGTAGTTTATTCCCTATATCCTTCAGTAACCAGATTTACACATCTTTTTAACCCTTTAGCAGATTCCCCGTATTTACCTATGCTATCGTAAAACAAAAACCTCTTGAAAACACACACATCACTGTAGTTGCATAGGTACTTAATTTACAAACATTTAAAAGGAAGACTTTAAACATTCTGATGTATTTTTTCAGTCCTTTCAATGTTAATTTTACTACTTCATCCAAAATACTACTTATCCAGTCCATACGAGTAACTAGTTTGTTGACATCAGATCTTTTCCTCAACTTCATTCCTCAATGCACAGATGTAATTTTAAGCAGCCTATATAGAGTTGTTTTGTGGGGTTTTTTTGGGGGGTTTTTGGGGGTTTTTTTTTTTAGCAAGCTTACTGAAACATTGAGAATTACAACTAGAGATATAATTAAAAAGTCTAAGTTACAAACACTAATGATTCATAGTTTCATGTAACATCTGGGAGATGGGATCACTGTTCCAAAGGCAAGTTTATAGTCCCTGTAACAGGATTATTTGTACCTTTCTCTTGAATGAAATATTACTCACAACAGGCACCAGCAGAGCACCTGATTAAATCTGGTCTAGCCAAGCCTAATACAACCACTCCTATTCAAAACATTCTCCAAAGACAGTACTTCCTTTTCAGATATATTACATTGCAGTCTTGCAAACTCATGTTGTGATCCAACCATACTGGTTTACTGATATGATTACAAACCTTCTTCTTTTAGTATTGTGTATTTTTCCTATCCATCATGGAGCATGTGCTTGCCATACTTACCTTAAATGAAGCCCACCTGAAAGACTTCTGTGCCACTAACACCAACTCAACCTGATTCAGCCACAGTGGTGAAGTTCTAAATCCGAATGCGATGCACCATTAGAAGTTAATTTTGTTCAAGGCTGAGTAGAATCTGTTCTAGTCCGGTAAACAGTAATATAATTGCAACCAACGTTTACTTTTCATTTGGGAAGAACTATGCAGTCATGAAAATATTCCCTACAAACTGTAATTAGGTGATATTGTGTAAGTCAAGCTATTCATGGAATAATTTAGCAAAGCCCACAGGTTATATTTGAGCCTTATGATTACTTATTATATTGCTTAATTAGCCATAAGGTATCAAGTCTAATATTGGCTCACAGTTTTCTACCCCCTAACAATTCTTTGCAACCAAAAAAACAAACCTTACTAATGCATTTTCATTTAATAAAAATCAACCACAAATACTTTAACTGTAATCCATCTGTCCTATATTAATACAACTACCACTGGAACATTGTTTTCCAGAAGAGTCATCCTACATTTTAATAAGTTTAAGAGTTTCAAGAAACTTTATTCTTGTAAATATTTATATTAAATGTTAAGTGAAAGTAGAAATAGAATTTTTTTCAGTAAGATGGATTTAATTATCATGATAAAGATGCAGCACATACTGAGTTTGTAAGTGAATGTTTCAGGTAAGAGCCAAACACTCTAAACAGACAATAAATCAAAGTCATTATGAACTAAGTCAAGACAGTTTGTCCTACTGCTGGAGATATACACGTAAGACACATTTTAATGTATTATATTCATACTAACTGATTTTACACCTTTTAAATATGAGTAAGTTTTACTGTATTTATATCTGATAGTATGTGCATACCATCATTGCTTAGAATACAGAAAAATACATGGAAATCAAAATAATTTGTGTAGAGAGGTTGTGAGATTGAATTCATATCTAATCTGCTGAAAAAGAATTTCCATTTGAATCTAAACTCCAATTCACAATGCATAAACTATGGCTATTTATTACAGCATTGTGTCATTTGTCACTTTTATAGAATCCACCACATTTTCCAGGCTATAAAATGCCTTAAAATTATGCAGCAATGATGTATGTTATCATTATTTTTCTTTGCCAATGTTTGAATTACATTCAGCAGCACAAAACAGGGCTGATTGATAAACTGAATAAATAACAACATCCTTCAACAGTGTGTGTGTCTATGGAAACTTCATTTACTTCCTTATTCTAGACATTATATTCAAAACAAATATTTGATCAAATTAAATTCAGAACATCTCATTGCACTGGACTGGTGCAAGTAACAGAGACTGCTTCAAAGAGCATAAGTTTCCAGCAAACATTTCAACAGGAGTGCACTGCTGCCAGCAACTGGCAACCAAATTTCATTTACAAACATTCTCATTCAGAAGGTAAAAACAGCCACCATTAAAAGTCTGTATAACAGGTTCTGAATCTGAGAGTTTCTAAAGAAATTAATTTCCTAAGGAAAACTATCCTTTCGTAGTAATTCTACAGTTCAATCACTGTAAGTAAAGACTGGATACTTCTTTCCTTTGGGGATTCAGCAGCCTCAAACTTGTAAGTCCTCTTTCACATTACAATTATTCCAGAAGGTCACTTTTGTGGGAAAAAATCCTTTAGATTGCAATAAGGATTAACCCGATGAGGCTCTAGACAAATAATGGGAAGACTATTAGGAAAAACTATGTTACCTAAGGAATTCAATGGAAACTTGTAGGCCTGCCAGATCTCCATAGATGATTACAACCCCACAGAAAAGGTGTCATAATCTATTTAATAGCACACTTCCCTGCTCTGAAAAAGTCATAACAAAGATATAAATACCTCGCATATATTCACTGGCCTCACAAATAGAGAGCTATTACTGCTCTATTGGGGCAATTTTTTAATTTCTTTTTTTTTGGTAGCAACACAGCAAGTTACTCCTACCAACTCCACACCACACCTCTGTGCCTAAGCACCCCTTCGTGATGCTCAGGACTGCGATGCATCTACTTTCAGGCATCCATAAGTGACAGCATGGACCAGTGCAACTATTAGACTGTCTTCTACAAAAACACACTGTTTCTTTGGTTTTTATTTTAAATAGCACATTGCACATTAATGAAGTATCAGCAAAAGGTGAAAATACCTAGGGCTTAGAAAGGAACCATTCTGACACCAAAAATAATTTGATTATCCTCACATGCTAACAAGTATAATTACTAAATCACCTTACTCAATTACCAAATTAAGAAAGGAAGAAGAAAGTAGCCCCACACAGATGAAGGTGATAAGCCCTAATAACGCACACCCAAAAGCAGTGGGTACCTCCTGAACAAGGGAAGATTAGCCCACAATTCTCTAAAGACATCACACACTAGACAGACTTCCCAGCATGACTTTCTTCAAATAAAAATGTTTAGATGAGTTCAGAAAGGCACTCCAGAGGAAACATATGTTGTTCTTGGCTATAATGGCCACTCTGATAATCAACTTTCAAAAGGACTAAATGCATATCATTAAATATTACATGCATCTTCAAACAGTTGCTTCTAAATACATTTTTGTACATCAAGGTAAAGAGGAATTCAAATTAACTGCAGCACTTCAAAGCTCATTCCTCCAGCTCACTACTTGTTCAGCATTTTCATTTAAATGACCATGCCCTTGTTTTGCCTTCTGCTTTCTCATTGATGTCAAGTTTTCCAGAGATTATTAGGATGCCTGAAATAGGTTTCCAGAGATCCACCTGCTTCTTCCTGATAGTGACGTAGGGCAAGTGGGGAAAACTGCAAGTCTGAGCCATGTAGACATGCACAAGGACATCATCCTGCTGGTCACCACTTGCCAGAAGTGACAGAAGGGTATTAGGAGCATTAGGAAGGGACTGAAAGAATAAGGGGGAGAAGAGAAATAGGGAGTAGGAAGATAAATGAGGGAATACAGACAGAAGTGGAAGAAAAGGAGGAGTACAAGTGGGGATCTCTGTGGGACAAAGATTGCCAAAAGAACACCACACAGCAACAGCACCATCACCTCTTCTGAAAGAATTACACAGGGCTGTATCAGCATGAAAGCAGAAGCTGCTGTTCCCTTGCTTTGCCCTTCGGGTTTGGGATGCTCTATATGAATCAGCTTCACAACGTAGTACAGTTACCTCAGTATTTCATAATTTTGACTAAGATCCCTCAACATCTCATTTTAAAAAGAAAAGTGCCCAGATAATTTCTCATAGCAATAAACTTCAGTCATTCCCCACAAATTCTGGTCTATTCCCAGGAAGACTACAAAATCCCACAACCCAAAGATAACTCTCACAAATATTTGCCATCAGGAATGCTATTTTATGACTCCTGTCTCATGAAAGCTGTCATTTTCCTCTACTGCATCTCTCTGTGAACACAGGGTGTTGATAACACCAAGGGATTTTAGTTGCAGTCAAAGCTATAATTTCTACACATAAGATTTCCCCTGGAAGTGATCTGTGACAACTACAGGAAGGAAATGAGTAACTGACTTCAGAGGTGAAAAAAAAACAAAACAACATGTACTATGGCAAAAGGGTAGCCCTTCAGCCCATCTAAGACAGACAAAACATATCTGAAAGGTTAGCCAAAGAGATACCATTCTAGAAATGAAGTGAGGGCCATACAGTCACTCAAACCTCTGAAGAATTTAAGCAGCAGATGAATATAGCAGATAAAATACTTCAAGTGAAGACAAGATGACAAAGGATGTGATGAGACATGATGAAAAGTGTGTATGAGGACAGCTGATAGAGAGTTGGCAAGATAACTGTCAGGAGCAGAAAATATATAGTGAGAAGTGACATTAGAAAAGCAAAAAGGCTATGCAAAACAGAAGAGGAACTTTGATGTATGCTTCATAAGCTTAGGTTATGGATACAGAGTTTGATTTATTGCCACTGAAGTACATATCTAACTCTAGATGTTAAAGGGAAAGACCCAATATGCTACGTAAGACTACTGCCATAGTATTAGACACACATAGAAGACTGAGATTATCCCTGATCATTCACAAATAAAGGTACACTTTTAACCAGCGAAGGCCCTGGCTCTCTGATCCAAAATCCAGTAATGTAAGTGGAAAGATGACGCCGCATGACAGCAACAGCCATTGCTTCAAATGTCAAAGGCACTACCTGCATTTGTATTTTTGCAATGACAGAGCCCATTGCTGGCACACATGGAAATTTTCCTACTCTAATTGTCCGATGCTCTCACAACTGGGTGGAGCTGCAAGCATTCAGATGGCCTCTCAATCCAACCCCACCTGCAAACAGAAAGTGGGAATGTTTGGGAATATGCCCCTCATTACCCCACGTTCCAAGAGTACTAATATTTCCCAATCTGATCTGAGATTTCTGCAACCTTCAAGTTACTCTGCTTAGCCCTGGAAAAGTTCATCTTCATTATCTAGTCTTCAAAAAAAAAGACAAAAGTGACAGTAGTTTTCACACCACATATCAAGATAGCTTAAAAGCATTTTATGATTAGCAGGATGAATCTGCTAAAGAAATGTAAACAGCTGGGTGGTTTTTATTTACTCAGAGATACTGAGACAAACCTGCTGTCCTCTCAATTTTAGGGAATACAAAGACTTTTCAAAAAAGTTACATGAAATGTTTTTGGTTTTTCCCTTTCCAAGTTTTTTTTTTTTTTCCACTACATGACCAGACAAGATCTCCAACAGGTTAAAACATTCCAACAGCCTTTCAATGAAGGTGCATTAGCAACGACCCTGCAATTTTTCCCCCTCTGTGTAGTTCAGTCAGCTTGCAACAAAGCTGCTGTCACAGACTAAGAAATGTGTGTATATTTTTTAACTTAAACCAGTAACTTCTTTGCCTCCACTGGTAGTACGTTTCATAATTTAATCAATATAAATCAAGTAGAGAATAAAAAAATCCATCTGGAATCTGACAAATACATGAGACAAACTAAAAGACAGGTGAGGACCACTAACAAAGTGGACCTTTGCACCTTTTCAGTTACTGATCCAACAGGAGCCCCACCACCAAGTTTCACAGCTAGGCAAAAGTACTCCTTAACAGCAGTTAATTACCAATCCTGGTCCAGCACCTCTTACCAGAATGCACTGAACCATTTCTCCACAAGACAACCATCTCACTGTCTCTATTAGCTCCCACACTGAGAAACTCAGTGATGCACTCCCAAGAGAAGAACATCTCTTTTCTTTTTTTCCCTTTTCAAGGCAAGTAGATAAGACACACAGCTGAGCAGCCACAGCAATTCTACGAACATACGGTATAACAAACTTTGATCAGTTGAACAGTAGCAAGTACTTCCCATCCCCAGAGCATGTTACACTTTAGATATGGAAGGCTTTACTTTTTCAAATAGGGACTATTTAAATATAATTGGAAACATGGGGAAAAAAGTCATTATAGGTGTGGTGATCACCATCTTAGCCACCTCCCACAGCTGAAGTCATGACTAGAAAGTCAAACTTCTACCACATCAGCTATGCCTCATAAATAACTGCTGTTTCACAAAGCACACTTTTCAGCTGAAAACCTTGGTTACTGATGGCATTAAAAAAAAAACAAAACTGTCTCACCTACATGTATGTTCTTCCACTAGAAATGGTCTTGACTTGTTTCCAAATACTGAAAGTCAAATTTTAGTGCTTATCTGCCATAGCAGAATGGTTACACATCCATGTGCGTAACTTATTTCCATAGAACAAGGTTTTCCTGTTGCTTTATTTGCAGTATATCTGAAAAGTTATGAACAGACAGCAGGTCTGACACACAATTCAAGAAAATTATCTTGCCTGTCTTTTCATGTTACATTTCTTATGAATAAAACTAAAGAGCCACTAAATTAGTAGAAAAATCCTACTATTTAACAAGGTAAGTATATTTTGGTAGTCTTTTTCACTTACGTATACTTTATGCAATTTGACCTTAGAAACATAGACTATTTTGGAAAAGGGGGAATAAAAAGTGTAAAGTGGTTTAGGTTTGTAGACGACATGCAACAGTTACTTGAAACAACTTTGAGATCTACAGAAAAGTAAGTTGTAAGCACAGGGGTGGAATGACAGTTTTATGTTCAGAGAAGAACAAATTAAAAGAAATTTTAGCTATTTAACAGACCTCTACTACAAAAGTGAAATTCTAAATTTTAAGTACTTTCTAAAGCAAGCTCTTGGTGCACACTTTTCTATATTTGCTGTGAGCCTCCCAGCTGCTGCCCAGCACAACCTTTTCATTCTACAACATGAACCTGATCTCTTCATGAGCTACAGACTATTCAACTATAAATAAGGGATAGGAATCTGTAAGATCAGTACAGCAAAATAGCTCTTTGCATTGAGGGCTTCAGGGGCAGCTAGAGACCTTGCACTACACCAAGCTTCATTACATAGTAAGAAACACTTCCATTACCTTGGATATTATAGTATGATGTTGCTTATGGTAAATGCTAAGCAACAGCTGCAATAACCTAGTCTTTCTACTTGCTTTAGAAATGCTTCAGGCAAATCAGAAGACACTAAAATGTAACTCAAGCCAGACTTCATCCTAAGAAAAGGCAGAAGCAGAGAGGCTGTACCTATCTCAGTAATCTTTCTTGGGCTCTCTGTTTTAAACATAGATTATTTGATGATAGAAAACAACCTACAGAAAGGTGCACTGTCTTTTGGTATCTTGTGCAGTATTGTGTGAACCTGACATGGGAACAATGCTGTGAAATGTGCTCAGGGAAACAAGCAGCCACGGTGCATGCTGAAGGCAAGTTTCCTCCTGTAAAATATTATGAAAGCAGTATGCACGTGAAAATCCCTCTGCCCCAGCCTTCTTATACCTGCCTTAGTGTCTGTAAGTCTCCATGAACTTCCAGGAGGATATTTGAAAACCTGGATCAAGTCTGCAAAAAGGCCTAATCACAGCTTAATCTACAGAAGACCGTCAATTAAGCACTGCACTTCAAAGTAGCAACCTCATTTGAGTCCTAAAAACAGCTTTCTGGAAGCGCATGTCTTATCTCTTGAGCGCAGCAGCCATGTCCCACACCATGAGGCTCACCGTGTCCATGGCATGGCCAGTGGCATCAGCCTTTCATCGTAGAAAAGAACTCTGCCACTGCTGCCAAGAGACAGCTCTCCCCTCTTTCTCCCACCCCAGCAGATTGACAGATCAGTCTTCTGCCAAACTATGCCCTGGTGTTACTGGATGACCACACACACCATCCCTCCTCTGGGAGGGGTATGGGGTTGTTCTGGGCTATGTCAGAGTAAAATGGCAGGATAACTGCAGCTAAATATTTGTGATCATCTCCTTTCAGCATCACAGGCTTTGATTTCTAGCACCATACAGAGCCAAGACACAAAGAATGTTGTTGTCTTTATGTTCATGAAAATATCATTAAATATGAAAGCCACACACAAAACGGAAGAGATGCCAATTTTCTTCATCTATTGGAAGGGATGCGGATTGCTTTCCGAGTCGAGAAATATCCGAGTTTCACACAGAAAAATGTACTCTCCATAACATATTACTGGAGTTACAGTCGTATGCCCTCCGGTAGACAGAAAAGCTGCATTGCACCGTACTGCCACCGGGAGGCATGCTCACTTTTTACAGTTTGGTTTTTTTTTTTTTCATTTCCTTATTTCAGAAATAGCCTGTCTTGAGAACTTCACTAAAAAAAAAAAAATATATTCAGATTTGTGCCAGCAGCAGAAGACATGAAAAAGTTATTCAATCATTTTTTAAAAATTCCTAAATTCCATCCACATAAAACTACGAAAGCAATCCACTGCCAGAGTAGATTTTAGCTATTTCAAGTTGAAGTGTGACTTCAATTCAACATGAAGGGGCTACCCACAAAATTTTAAGATTTTTTTTTTTCTATCATGTCCTACTGGAGGCTAAAATCGAATGCAGTGTTAACTATCTCCAGTAGTGTAGAAAGAAATTCTCTTCAAAAAAAAATTCACAGAATCACAGAAACACTAGGTTGGAAAGGACCTTCAAGATCATAAAGTCCAACCATTAATCCAGCGCCACCATGTCCCCTAAACCATGTCCTGAAGCACCACATCCACACGTTTCTTGAACACTTCCAGAGATGGCGACTCCACCACCTCCCTGGGCAGCCTGTTCCAATGCCTGACCACCCTCTCAGTGAAGAAATTTTTCCTAATATCCAATCTAAACCTCCCCTGGCGCAACTTGAAGCCATTTCCTCTTGTCCTATCGCTGGTTACTTGGGAGAAGAGACCAACACCCTCGTCGCCACAACCCCCTTTCAGGTAGTTGTAGAGAGCGATAAGGTCTCCTCTCAGCCTCCTCTTCTCCAGACTAAACAACCCCAGTTCCCTCAGCCGCTCCTCATAAGACTTGTGCTCCAGATATTCAATTCAATGATATTCTATTAACTGGAGAATGGAAAATGAATAATTATTTCAATAAAAGAAAGTGTGTGGGTTTTAATTGCAATTTTAATGCTGTAGGCTATAAATAGATCTGAATTCAATGGCAGAAGTGTTGCTTGCTGCTATAAATTATTTTGACTTCAAATATGTTTTAGCTACTTGGAAACCAAATTATTGCTTGATAAAGTGACTTGGTGCTTCTTTCGGCAAGTTGCAGCCCCTTATAATATTAATATTTCAATGAAATTGAGTGTGATATGGGGGGGAATGTTACAAAGTTTGAACATGAAAAAATAACAAAAACAAGGCCCAAACAAGCCCCGCCAGGCCTGCAGAGGCCAGCACCTGCAGTGAAGGGGACAGGTGTACCTGTTTGTTTCAAGCCATCAGCTGCTGGAGTTCAGTCTAAAGTAAAATTACCATTAAGTGGTATTGATGTAATACCTGTAACTGCTTTTTAGCCCCTTTTTAACCACCTGAAGGTGAGGCCCTTACAGCTGAACATGTCTGATACTTGATACAGTTAGTGTTTTATAAATAGTACTGCAGAAACCCAACCCAGCAGTTTTGTGGGGGTAGTCTGGAGAGAGGAAGTGCCAGTGCCATTTCCTGACCCTGTCCTTTCTCTGCCCAGAGCCCTCACCCCAGGCTCAGATAGCCCAGCCATGACTCAGGCACAGCTAAATGCCTCATTTCAGGATATGCCAGCCATGGCCAGAAGTCAGGCTGGTCGTTTCAGTCGCTCTGGAGGCACACATGGGGTGAAGGTTTTAAGGCCCAAGACCAATCTTTGTCTAAAAGAGAGGCCATGCACCATGGAGATGATGGCAGGAGGCCAGTGCCAGGCATTGATTTGTCACAGCCATGGGGTCTGGGGATTGAATGCACACATTGGGGTGAGCTGGTCCAGTGGGGTCAGACATCGACCTCCAGAATGCATGTACAGACCAGAGAATAGATGTGCCCAAGGTCAGGGTCTGTTTCTCCTTCCTGCTCTGCCTTGAGGCAGGAAAATGATGGCAAAAGGAAGGAAAAGCCCTTTATGGAGGACATCTGAAGTGCCCATGGAGCAGCTGGTGGAGTACAGAGGGGGCCCCGCCAGGAGCTTCACCCAGCGTTTGTATACACGTTGTACCTGTGGCTCTCTGGAGGCTTCCAGAAACCTTGCAATAAAGATGCAATAATGCAGTGTTCCAGACTTAAGTGATTTAATTCAGGAGTGTAAAATGCAGCTGTTATATTTTATCACTTTATCAAATACCATTAAGATCTAAAACACAGAAATACGAAACAGCTTTTATCCAGAAAGCTAAGTGTCAGTACATAATCTTCTTCCTACCTACTCAGGTACTAACTGAAAAAGTACACTCTGCATTTAGATATAACAGCTTCAAAAATGCTTTGATAAATGCCATTAAGAAAATTGCTGGTTTAGGAATGATATAATCTAAACACGATTTAATCTAAGTGCAGTACTGTTGCTGAATTGCTAAGAAACTTGATAGCTAAAGTACCATGTTTATAATATTTCAGGATAAAGTATTACGAATTATCTTATAAGTAGAAAAACCAATTGATATAAAACTGAAAAGCTGAAGAAAAAAAAGTTACTGTAATAGGTTATCAGTTGGGGGTCCCCCTGTGTAGCATAGAGCAAGTCATCTAGACTTTTATTTTCAAATATTTATCTAACTAAATATGAAGAGAGACAAATTGGCAGCCATCTGCATTTTTCAACAACATCCAGATGAGTTAGGTACTTAACTTCCATTGCAGTCAGCAGGAGTTAGATGCTTAATATATTTGGATGCTTTAGAAAATCACATTAGGCACTTTACACATTTAGGTGCCTAAATATCTTTCAGTTTATGGCCTTTAGTTTTCAAGTGCCTCAGTCCTGTACTTGTCAAATGAGAAAAATTGCATATGCCTAATTCATAGGGGAATTGGAAAAAGCAATAAAGACTGTGAGGTGTTTGGATATTGTATATAATATATATATTATATATATT
>NW_010519878.1:0-5185 GCF_000687285.1 Phaethon lepturus
TCCCGGCACTGAAACGCTGCCGGAGGGGAGCGTTTCCCGCTGCGGGGCCGGGACGAGGGGCTGACCCTCCCGGCGGAGCCCGGGGAAGGCCGCTGCCAGCTTCCACCGCCGAGCGGACCTGCCCGCTGCGATCTAAGGGATGCTGGCGTTAGAAAAGCATTCAGGAGGTGTTTTAGAAATAATTTTTCGCACAATTAATGGTTCATAGTAGGAAATCTCTCTGTATGAAGGCAACACTCTAACTGAAAGATGAACTGTGTAAAGCAGAAGTCTGACGCGGCTTATCACACCGCTGCCTTCTGGGCTCTGGACGTTATTTGTCACCACTATCTCAGTGCTGCTCAGGTCCTGGCCCCACCGTGGTGGCTTTCACATGAATATGTGGCAAGAGGAGTGCCCACCAAGAAGGATTTCTGCCATAAACTGAGAAGACAGGCAAGGTAAGATGAAAGCTGCGACCCTATAAACCACTGACAAACCCGGGCACAAATGCCTGCTGTTATTGTCAGCTCCAGTTTGAGCTTTCTTCAGTCTTCATGTGGGACTGCCATGACCTGTTACACCAAACATGGCAATTTATCTGATCTGTATTCTCACTTATGGCAAACACTGACATCTGTTTCAAAGGTTTTAAAGAGACACTAAACCAACCGTTAATGTTTCTGGTGGATGGATCTTGTCTCCAGTTCCACAGATTGACTATGAGGCTGCAAGCCGAGCGAGCATGAAGTCTGCTGTAACGCTAGCGTATGGCAACGAAATGCATGCTGTAGACTCAGGAGCTCTCAGTCCAATTCCTAACACGACCATTGCGCTGCTCTGTGCTCCTGCGTAAGTCACTCATGCTCAGTGTCCCCCAGTGGGAAATGTCACGTCTGTTTATCCTATAACCCCTTCAGAGTTGTGATTAACTTAATAACACCTTTAGTACAGGACCCCAGCCATGTTGGCTCTCAGCGCACTGCCACAAAAGTAGTAGCGAGCGACAGCAAAGGACCAAAAAGAAAGGGAAGGAAAAGAACGGGATAATAAAGTTGAGTCTTGAGGTTTAAGAGGCATTGCCTCCCCGTCCTCAGCTTTTTTGCACAGATGAGGTCAGCAATTCCTATTTCTGATGCTGTATTAGTCTTCCACTCCACAGTGATACCTCCAGTGTCAGTTGGAGTTTCTAATACCAAAAGAACCCCACAACTAAACTTAAGACTGTAAGTGGAAAAAAAGTCTCTGAACTCTGTGGGAATGATCACTGAGATTTTAGAAATTGTGTCTTCAATACAGATATCTATAATGGCAAAAATTATTACAATAATGAGGATAATAATTGTTATGAGCATTTAAGGATTATTACACCTTCAGAAGTAAAGTTATTAAAATAATTTGCTGAACAAGCTTAGGAAAGGAACTCTATTCCACCAAACCCCATCTCAATATTTTCATTAAATGGGGACTACCAGCTAGCAATTCAGTCAATCTGAGAAAAATCAAGCTTAAAAAAACACTTTGGAGTGCTGTTACTGTCCTTGAAATCATTCATGATGTTTCATTTTGCTTGTTGTTTTGCAGTTATGTTCTAATCATATTTCCTTTCATTAAGAAAAGGTCTTACGTTGCTGTGGTGAAGATCCATTGAAGCAATGGAAAAAAAGGAAGTTCCATATTTGAGACGTTTTGTAAGTTTGAAAACCAGTGCATCAAAAATCAGAATCATCCAAAATCACTTAAGTGATTAGAAGTTTTAAGTAAGCATAGTAACCAAGGGGTCTGTCACTGCAAAACAGAATCTTGATGCTGCACCCAAAGACCAGCATTCATTTTCACCTTCTTTACCCTACTCCTCCAAATCTGTTGCTTCTTCCTACAGTTTTACTGTCCCACATCACCTCTTACGTTAGTTGTTACAGCTCCTCACAAACACTGCCTCCAGGCCAGCCTGAGAACTTATGTTCCTTAACTCTTATTTTAATCAGACCACTACTGATCTTAGCCTCTTTTTAAAGGATAACTCCTTTCCTGTTTTTCTACAGGCTTCATGCTTTCTCCCAAGTCACAGGTTGTGATCAACTCCATGGTCCTATAAAACTTCCTTTTGGCTGTTTTACTCTCTCTGTTATCTTGCCAGATCATCCTTTCTCCAGTTTTACCTACTTCTTTACCTTATTTGTGTGCTTCTCCACAGAGGTCTACTGTTTGCTCTTACAGCATTCCCCATGTTAAATCTGTTTTCTGGGCAGATCCAAAAAGTATCTGCTCTCTTTTTATTTAAATTTTGCATAGAAATTACACTTTTTATGAGGCTTATGAAAAGCCAAGTACATCAGTTTATCTTATAATTTATTCTTAGGTGACTGAACTGCACACATACATGAGATCCAGTGCTGGACTGAATTCAACATAGGCAGAATATGATGACAAGAAGAATGGAAAGTTGAAGGAAGAGGATGGAAGAAAAATATTCTAGTTATTACTAATGTGATCTCCTGATGCCTTGTCCGTACGCTACATACTTTTTTGTTAGTCTTTGCCTTTCTCTCCCTGCTTAGACTTTTTGGGAGAGAGACCATATCTTTCTCTGTGTTTAGAAAATGCTTGATGCCCCTCTCATAAGGAAGGCAAGAGACTGGCATGGCTGAGTCAAGACCTGATAGGCAAACTAAAGGGCAAGAAGGAAATGCACAGGCAGTGGAAGCAGGGACAGGTATCCTGGGAAGAGTAGAGGGATGCTGCTCGGTTGGGTAGAGATGGGGTCAGGAAGGCCAAGGCATGACTGGAGCTGAACTTGGCAAGGGATGTAAAGAATAAGAAGGGTCTCCAAAGGTATGTCAGCCAGAAAAGGAAGGTCAAATAAAGTGTATCCCCCCTGACAAGCAAGACTGGCAAACTGGTAACAGACAAGGAGAAGACTGAGGTACTCAGCGGCTTCTTTGCCTCAGTCTTCACTGGCAGTCTCTCCTCCCACACCTCTCGAGAGGATGTTCCGCAACACAGGGACTGAAGGAGCAAAGTCCCTCCCACTGTAAGAGAAGATCAGGTTCGAGACCACCTGAGGAACCTGAACATGCACAAGTTTATGGAACTTGATGAGATACATCCCAGAGTCCTGAAGGAATTGGCTGATGTAGTTGCCAAGCCACTCTCCATGACATTTGAAAAGTCAGGTGAAGCCCTTGGAGACGGGAAAAAGGGAAACATTGCCCCCATTTTAAAAAAGGGTAGCAAGGAAGCCTCTGGGAACTACCAACCCATCAGCCTCACCTCTGTGCCTGGGAAGATCATGGAGCAGATCTTCCTAGAAGCTATGCTAGGGCACATGGAGGGCAGGGAGGCGATTTGAGACAGCCAGGATGGCTTCACCAAGGGCAAGTCCTGGCTGACCAACCTCGCAGCCTTCTGTGATGGAGTGACCACAGCAGTGGACAAGGGAAGAGCTATGAATGTCATCTATCTGGATTCTATAAGGCCTTTGACATGGTCCCCCACATCCTTCTCTTTAAATTGCAGAGATGTGGATTTGTTGGGTGGACTGTTGGGTGGATGAGGAATTGGTTGGATGGTTGCATCCAGAGGGTAGTGGTCAATGGCTCAATGTTCAGACAGAGATGGGTGTCCCTCAGGGGTCTGTACTGGGACAGGTAGTCTTTAATATCTTCATTAATGACCTAGGCAGTGGGATCAAGTGCACCCTCAGCAAGTTTGCAGACAACACCAAGCTGAGTGGTGTGGTTGACATGCCTGAGGGACAGGATGCCATCCAGAGGGACCTGGACAAACTCGAGGAATGGCCACATGTGGTGTGTTTGCGTGGCAAGGTTTTGGTAGCACCACTTGCAAGGGTGGCTTCTGTGAGAAGCTGCTAGAAGCTTCCCCTGTGTCCCATAGAGCCAACGCCAGGTGACTTCAAGACAGATCTGCCAGTGACCAAGCACAAGCCCATCAGCGACAGTGGTAGCACCTCTGAGATAACAGATTTAAGAAGGGGAAAAAAAACACAGCACACAGCAATTGCAGCCGGAGGGAGGAGTGAGAATACGTTAGAGCAACAACTCTGCAGACACCCAGGTCAGTAGATAACAGATTTAAGAAGGGGAAAAAAAACACAGCACACAGCAATTGCAGCCGGAGGGAGGAGTGAGAATACGTTAGAGCAACAACTCTGCAGACACCCAGGTCAGTGAAGAAGGAGGGGCAGGAGGTGCTCCAGGCACCAGAGCAGAGATTCCCCTGCAGCTTGTGGTGAAGACCATGGTGAGGCCGGCTGGAGCTCCACAGTGGAGCAGATATCCACCTGCAGCCTGTGGAGGACCCCATGCTGGAGCAGGGGGATGCCCAAAGGAGGTTGTGACCCCGTAGGAAGCCCACGCTGGAGCAGGCTCCTGGCCCTGCAAGACTGCGCCCCGTGGAAGGGACCCAGGCTGAAGCAGTTTGTGAAGAACTGCAGCCTGTGGGAAGGACTCATGTTGGAGAAGTTCGTGGAGGACTGTCTCCTGTGGGAGGGACCCCCATGCTGGAAGAGTGTGAGGAGTCCTCCCCCTGAGGAGGAAGGAGCGGCAGAGCCAACGTGTCTTGAACTGATCACATACCCCATTCCCCTCCTCGCTGTGCCGCTCGGCGGGGGAGGCAGTAGAGAAATTGGAGGCAAAGTTGAGCCTGGGAAGAAGGGAGAGGTGGGGAGAAGTATTTTAAGATTTGGTCTTATTTCCTATTATCCTAATCTGATTTGATTGGCAATAAATTCACATACCCCATTCCCCTCCTCGCTGTGCCGCTCGGCGGGGGAGGCAGTAGAGAAATTGGAGGCAAAGTTGAGCCTGGGAAGAAGGGAGAGGTGGGGAGAAGTATTTTAAGATTTGGTCTTATTTCCTATTATCCTAATCTGATTTGATTGGCAATAAATTAAACTAATTTCCCCAAGTTGAGTCTGTTTTGCCTGTGACGGTAACTGCTGAATGATCTCTCCCTGCCCTTACCTCAACCCATAAGCTTCTTGTTATATTCTCTCCCCTGTCCAGCTGAGGAGAGGAGTGATAAAGTGGCTTTGGTGGGCACCTGGCATCTAGCCAAGGTCAACCTACCACAGCCCATGTGAACCTCACCAGGTTCAACAAGGCCAAGTGCAGGGTCCTGCACCTGGGTCAGGGCAACCCCCTGTATCAGTACAGGCTGGGGGATGACGGGATCAAGAGCAGCC
>NW_010519878.1:5318-10633 GCF_000687285.1 Phaethon lepturus
TGGTGGATGAAAAGCTGGACATGAGCCGGCAATGTGTGCTCGCAGCCCAGAAGGCCAACTGTACCCTGGGCTGCATCCAAAGTAGTGTGGCCAGCAGGCTGAGGGAGGTGATTCTGCCCCTCTGCTCTGGTGAGACCCCACCTGGAGTCCTGTGTCCAGCTCTGGAGTCCTCAGCACAGGGAAGACACGGACCTGTTGGAGCGGGTCCAGGGGAGGGCAATCAAAATGATCAGAAGGATGGAACAGCTCTGCTATGAGGACAGGCTGAGAGAGTTGGGGTTGTTCAGCCTGAAGAAGAGAAGGCTCCAGGGAGACCTTATTGCCGCCTTCCAGTACTTAAAGGGGGCTTATAAGATGGGGACAGACTTCTTAGCAGGGCCTGTAGCGACAGGACAAGGGGTAACAGTTTTAAATTAAAGAGGGTAGATTTAGACTAGATATAAGGAAGAAATTTTTCACACTGAGGGTGGTGAACCACTGGCACAGGTTGCCCAGAGAGGTGGTAGATGCTCCATCTCTGGAAACATTCCAGGTCAGGTTAGATGGGGCTCTGAGCAACCTGATCTAGTTGAAGATGTCCCTGCTCACTGCAGGGGGTTTGGACTAGATGACCTTTAAAGGTCACTTCCAACCCAAACTATTCTATGATTCTATAAATAAACTTCATGCTGTCCTTTTCCAGCAGCAAGGATACACATAGGAGAGCAGTCTTCAGGACTGTAAAGCTGAAGGACACCCTGCAATATTTCCTTGATACAGACACCAACTTAAACCCCTGTTAGAGTCAGAGATACGTCTGTGTACTGAAGTTACTGGGAGACCGAAAGCCTATTTCAGTCCTATTCCAAAGCAATAACTGAAATACGCTTTGTGTTTGTCTGTTTGTCTGTTAGTTCCATCTGCATGAAAATTTAGTGCAGATCTTCAGAACTGCTGTGTTGAGAAGCAGGACAGCAAAGACTGTCTCATTAGAAATCTGTAGAACAAAGGAGTCTTGAAAATCTGTCACATTGCATCCTGTTTTCAATATTGTAGTATCAGAAGGCATAGACTGCATAAACTACCAGTGTTGGGATTAAGAGATTGTCTGTGATAAATTCAATTAATGTGTAAAAAGTCTATAAAATACTTGAATTATTAATCAAAATAGTAATTGCATTAAGATATTAACCAGCAATGTTCTCTACAAAAATTAAATGTAAGGTGTTTTACTCTGTATTGAAATGTCAATAAAGATACTTTATAGCAAACTTATTTGGTGCATGATTGCTGCTGAAGAACCCTGTAAGAGAGCTGTGATAATCTAAATGGTACATCATTGGGACCAGTCCCTCAGTTGTTTCTGAGATAATTGATTCCCAGCTCCCTGTGGCTATTATAAGAGAGATCATTAAAATAGTATTAGAATTTCTGTTCCCACAAAGATTTCTATGTATTTCTTCTATATATAAACTGGGAGGAAGGCTGTCTCAGTAAATGAAGAGCCCACAGTGCCACCTTCTTATAAAGTACAGAATTCTTGGTGCTGAATGCAAAAATCATCTAAATATTAGCATTACTAAAGCTGACACAGTCCCTGCATTTTCAGAACATTAATGTTGTTGAAATACCACCAGTCACTTTTGAAAGCTTTGATTCACTTTACCTTACATCAGCCACCTAAAAGTTTGGCCTCTCGTGCAAGCTCTTGGTCTAAGCTCCTTCTGTAGCCAACAAAGACAGGCATGACCAGATGGTAACTCATCCTCCCAAAGACGGACACTTCTAAAGACTGAGCCTATCCCTACCCCTTAGTTTGGACAAATTCAGGCAAGACTTCCAGCTTTCATGTTTAAGTTGACAGAAGAAAGCTATGTCTCTGCCTACACTGCAAATGTGACAGTGTCTCTCAGTATCTTGGTAACAGTTAAGGGGCACAGTTAAGATCCACCCAGTGCAACAGATTCTAAGAGAACAATTTTGATTTAGTGATGACGCTGACACAATGGTAATGTACACAGGCCTTTGAATCAGTGCGGTTTGGAATCCCATCTAATCACCCCTACAGGAAGGAAACTACAAATATTGACAAGTGCCATAGCCTCTGGAAACCTCTGATATTTCCAGGAAAGTCCTGAATTCCTCCAGTCACGCCAAGCAAAACTAAGTGATCAACTCTCTTACTATTGTGCAATTCAACGATATGGACAAAATGTGACAACATAAGCTTTATGAAAAGAAATTCTCATGATACAGAGCAAAACTCAGTTCTGTAGTCCTCCAAAGCCCCTACTCCATAACTCCAGTATATCAGCACTGACAGTCTCAGGGCTTTCATAACTGTAACTTTCTAATCAGAACTGAACTGGGCAATAGTCCACATTTCCTCACTTCCCATCTTCCTCTGACCTGCCTCCTGTGCTCCCTCTGCAGTAGCCAAAACAGAGCTGTAATGGAACCCAAGCTCCCCCACCCATGGGAGATGCAGGGTTTTGTGGCATAGCCATTAAGCAGCTGCTCATGCTCTTGTACAGCAGATTAAATAAGACATCTTTCACCATACCTACGCCACTGAGAAATTTCAATCCTACATGTACTTGATAATAGGAGAAAACCCAAAACACATAACCACAGAATGCTGCAGAATGCAGATGATAACAAATAAACCCACATGAATGACACTTGCAAATGTGTCATAAATTTAGCTACAAAAACTAAAGTTAAAATTTTACTAGAGCTACTTAGGTTTTTCATTTTATACTTTGTATTACTTGTCATAAGATTTGAAAAAGCTAAATTATTTAATCCTTTTCTATTTAAATGAGCGTTGATTCTCCCCCCCCGCCCCGGTTTTGAAAAGGGCCAAAACCAATGCAAATGTTTTTATCCAAGAAGCTGTAATGGCACAATTGCAAAGCAAGGCTCCTGTCAGATTGCATCTCAAAACTGTGGCATTGCTTTGTTGAAAACAAAGCATAGAGGATATTGTTACAGTTTCACTGCCAACTGTTGCTGTATTATTAATGGACAAGTTAGAGGCTTTTGCCAAGATCTCTTCTAATCCTTCAAATGGTTCTGTCCAGACCATCATCTTGCACATGTACTTTGAAGTTCTTTGTTGCTCTTGTGGAATGTTTATACCTGATGTTTTAGACATGTTTTAACATATACATTACTTGATTACAAGTCAGTTCTGCTCCAGGTACATTTCAAAGAGATTGCTGCTAGCCACATTTAAACCCACCTGGCCTAGATTAACTAGCACATCTAAACTTCAAGCTGTATCTTTGGATCTACTTGCTTGACTACCTGTTCCACTGGTGAAAATGATAAGCTGATTTTTCTTTTATCTAAAGGAACAAGACTTAGGCATTCATGCACTGCCTATCTGTGATAGCTCCTCCAATAAATTTTGAAATGTTGGCAAACTTTAACCAAATTTACTTAGTGGGATATGTCTCAACATACTACACTTCTGTACATCTTGTGAAAGAGAGGCAGTTGAGCAGTGGCGAGGAAAAGGCTCAAAAATGAGTTCAGCTCTTATTAGAGACTGCACACAGGAACTCAGTCTCAAGAAGTCCTTAGGAAATGGCTTTACTTGTCATTTGTTACTTGCGGTACTCTTACCTCTCCTGTTCTAAAGAATTCACAGTTCAGCTCAAAGTAGGAAAGTAATATTGCTACTCAGTCAGCAGATGGGCAATTGAGGCACAATATGACTAAAATTCAGACTTTCAAAGGTATTTATGCACCTCTCAATTGAAATCTGATGGCCTGGTTTTACAGTAATTCGCCCACGGTTATACAAGAATCATGCAGCAGACCTGGGAACTGAATCCAAACTTGCACCTTGCTCTTTGGACCATACTTAACAAATGAGCTGTAGTAATTTCAGAATCACACGCTGCCCAACCCCCTCTTTGGCTGGACACCAGTCTGCTGTGAATAAACACATCCCTTGGTCCTCATAGTGTGGGTGTCAAAGCTGCCTACTATTATAGCTCTGCCTCTCGGGCATACCATCACACTACAGACCCTATATACAATTCTCTGTCAGAGCTGTGGGACCACAGTGTGAAGGCCACCTGAGCACCTCGTTCCTTCCAAGTGTAGCAGAAATTTTACTCTTAAAGGGGAAATACTATCTAAAAGCAAGGTACACTTGGGTAGCTAAAGAATTTTTCAACACAAGTGAGAGATATTGATCCTTGGAAAAATTAAAAATGCCCTGAACGTCAATTAATTCCATCTGATCTCATCCTACTGTGATTTGGTTAATTACCTGTAGATAATTTCTTCTGGATTTCTGCATTCAATCTTTTTTCACATAACTTTGCTTGGCTCTGTAGCATCTTCCAAATATCTCTTAGTTAGGATTGTCTAATACAAATAAGAACGTTCTAATCTACAAAAAAAAAAAAAAAGGGATGACGAGCATTAGAAAGATCACAGTTAAGAAGGAAAATAAATTCCTGAAGCACCATGGAGTTCATAGTTTGACAACTGACCTATTTCCAATCTGTTACGCTCAGAATTTCACAGTAATGAGAACTCTGGAGAATGTTAGAGGAACCCTCCACTACCATCCATTTCTACAAAAAATTTAATTTCTTATTTCAAACACATACTTTTCCAAATGACAGGGTCCAGGCCACAAGGAAGGCACATTTTGGAGCAGGATGATATACCTGTTCTGGTTTAAATAAGCACACTTGCTCACCTTTGACAGCTTTCTTAGCTAACACCTATTAAGTAGAACAGAAGATATCTGCAGATTTTCATTTCCTTACTAAAAATTTCAGACACAAAATGACAACCTCACCAAATAAATCACAACATTACAAAATTCTCTTGCATCTTACTGCAGTTTACCTGCTTTTGAACATTCTTCCCCTCTTTTTGTAGAGACAGAATTTGAGCTGATCTAAAAGGAGAGGTGGATTGGGTACAGAATATCAGGAACACACTGCAGACTGGAGAAATTATACGTGAACCTGCAGAATATAAAAACTAAATGACATGATAGGGAATTTGAGGCTGTAACTTATAAGCAGCTAGATAACAAAGCAATGAGCATTACAGTAGATGATTTATCAACATTCATACAAGACACCCCTGATATTGTACAGAGTGGAGATGCAGATCAGACATGTTGAAATACACCTTTTCAGGATATACGGTATGAATAGAAAACATGGTGCTGCAAATATATGGAGCTTGAGAATGCACTTAGCATATGGGTAAAATAATAAACCAATTAAAGACTGCATTATAAATGTGTGACAGAAATTGTTACTCATGGAGGAACACAAGATAAAAATGTATGTAGAGAG
>NW_010519878.1:10664-12408 GCF_000687285.1 Phaethon lepturus
TGGGGCTTCAGTTGGCTGACAAGTTTAATCACTGAGTCCTGTTCTGTCATCAGTAACAGTGAACACCTGTTCCTACTATGTTATCCTAAAGAAAAGCACTGAGTAAAATAAGTGGATAAGTATTTTTTCCATCAATACAACACCGATAAATGCCAGCAAAAAGACCACCAGAGAAACAATTAATATTTTTGCCTCAAGTTTGAAAAAAATATGCAGCAGAAAGTTTTGAGAGCTGTGGTTTTAAGGAGAGATTCAAAATATCAACTAGCTGCTCAAAAAAGGGTATTGCCTGCTCTGTGCCCTGAAGAACCTGCACACTGGTCAGCATTCATCTTTCTACTCGTGAAATTCTGGGCTAAGATGAGAGAATCCATCCAAAGATCATAAAACCCCAGAGCAAGATGAATAGTGTATTGTCATGGTATTATATTTAGTGAACCCAAGCTATAAGATAGATAAAGGGGAAAATGCATTCCCTAAGGTCCCAAAGTTAGCGTATGTTCTTGCATTACTTTACAGCTTCCAGGCATTTTCAAAAAATTAGCTAATTACTGCTCACAGTACCCAGGAGGCAGAATCAAGCCACATACAGCATTTGCAGTAAAAACCTGAGGCCATGCAAAATTTGTCTCATTTGATGTTTTGGTTTAAACTCAAACCAGTCCAAATAAATGAATATTTTGAATGAATCTGAATCTTCATGATATATCAAAAGATGTGAAACTAATGTTGTTATGTGAAACCAAGTAGACATGTGTAAGGTTTATTGAGTTTTGCTTTGTTTACATCCAAATGCCAGAAGAAAGATAGGAGAGGAAGGTACTGTATTTATCAGGTGTTAACCAGAAGAATGCTAGCAGAGGCCATTGTGAAACCTGGGTTTCACACAAGTTTAGGTGAAGTACTTAAGACCCTCGAGTAATGAAGAATGACTATAGGTTATTAAGAACGGCCCAAAACAAAATTATTCATGTTACCTCCACTGTGGAGACTGCACATACACGTGTTGATGGCAGATGTGTGGAATGTCTTTGGCTGCTGTCACCTACAAGAAAAATCCCTCTCTCCAATTCTAGTGAATGGCAGGATTGGTGGATTATGAAGTGTTTCATATAAATGCTCCATAAGACAGATTTATAAATCTCAGTGGAGAAGTCAGTCTAACTATCATCTTCACCCAGTAGCCCATATTTCTTCAGAACAATGCCTAAAAGTGGAAGGAAAATGTGCTATTTAGGCCCTGTATCACCAGGGGCAAACGATCCTTTCTGGCTTGCAGTGAGATTTTCTGTCTGTAGAGGGAAAGGGCAACACAGAACCACCAATCTTCTCACTCAAGGTTTTTTGTTCCACCAAATGTTTGGTTGGGACCTAGGTCCCATGGGCCATCCTCCTTCTTCATGGACCTCCTCTTCTTTCTCAGTCCAAGTGAGTCCCAGGAAGTCACTGGGGGATGTAATGTCTTCTCCTCTAACCGATGAACCCAGATGCAGGTGTAGGACAGCTCTGAACAGAGCTGAGGAACCTCTCGACCTTCTGTAACAACGGTGCCTGCCCTACTGACAGCAGACCCCCGCTGCCGAGGTGATCAGGGGAAAGGTCGAGGACAAGGCCAGCGGGATACAGCCAGGGACACCACTCTCTCCCCTGTTCCCTACCTCCCAGGGTCTCCTTTACCACAGCCCCGGGGAAGAACTGCGCCTGGTCAGCAACCTCACTACACAACCACCACCACCACTACTAC
>NW_010519879.1:0-8722 GCF_000687285.1 Phaethon lepturus
GGGTAGATTCAGACTAGATATAAGAAGAAATGTTTCAAAATGAGGGTAGTGAAACCCTGTCCCCGGTTTCCCAGAGAGGTGGTAGATGCCCCATCCCTGGCAACATCCCAGGTCAGGTTGGATGGGGCTCTGAGCAACCTGATCTGGTTGAAGATGTCCCTGCTCATGAGCAGCTCCCTGCTCATCCAACCCCCTCCCCGCCCTGTGGAGAGGGCAGGGTGGACTAGATGACCTTTAAACGTCCCTTCCAACCCAAACTATTCTGTGATTCTATGATCTTACATCTCCCTAAATGGGAGAGCCATATGTCACTTCTGCAGTATGAAGAGACAAGTTTTTCATATTTATGGTTATAGCAGGCCCTCTCTTCTGCCCTGTGTGGATTTGGCATGATGGACTCAGCAGCCCACCTGCTAGCTTCAAGCACAGCTTGTCTTTACACCGCAGTGTTTTCTCCGGAAGCAAGTTTTTTGCCTCCGGCCCAACAAACCTGAAGGAATGGGTGTTTTCTCTCTGAAACAGCACTGCAACCTCAGGTAGTCTCCAGGAAAGCAGAGATGATATGTGGCAACGGCCCTGTGGACACGAGAGAGGTTTTACAAGAATCTCGTCCATGCAGTTCCTGCTCTGCAGGAAGGGCCCACAGGTGCTGGCCACGGGAGAGTGAGGGAGGACCCAAACCCAAGGCATGGGAATCCTTGGGATCACAAAACATTACATCATCTTGCTCTGTTGTGAGAGGCAGGAGTTGCTTTTAGCAGCTGATAAAGTGTTAATTTCCATTGTCTTTAGGTTGAGTACAGGTGGGCTAATTTTCACCGGCCTGCTAACAATCAATAACTAAAGCCCGCGAACAACTGGGGGAGGCAGTTGATTTTCTTTTGTTTGGTTGTTTGTTTTTACACCAAGTAATTTTACAGCTTGTGAAGTGAGAACGCAAGGCAAGTGCGGTGGAGAAATGCTGGTGTTGGAAGGGTGGGCATGGGTGGCACTGGAGGGGATCTGCAAATATCCCGAAGCAGCTGGTAATGACCGTAAGCACAGAGGTACTGTAAATGTATTTGTGTTACATTTGCCATATCCTAGCCCACCGCGGGGAGGTGATTTTCGACCAGTGTGTCATGCCACCAGCACTTTGTGTGCATTACCTGTCCGTGCCTGGAATCAGTTTTGGGATCGTGGCGGGAGGGGATGTCTCTGGGGAGCCGGAGGGTGGGTGTTCTGGCTGGCAGCTGCAGCAGGTGGGTGTGGAGCTGTGGTCCACACACGCATCGGTCGTAGTTTGGGTGGAGTGGAACAATTTGCCATATGCTGCCAAAGGTATGCCCCAAATATGAGCAGCCTGGGAAACGGCTGCTCTAGAAGAAGCAGGGCCGCCAAGCCTCAGTGAGCGATGCTGAAACGTGTGATCGAAGTTTAAAAAAATCTCTGCCAGCAGTCAGTCCTGAGTGTCGGATTCACGCTGCATGTAGCCCAAGTGTTTGACTTCTGCGGGACTGGAGGATGGCTGCAGGGAGACACGTGTGCAGCAGCCCGTCCAGGGCTGGGAGGTCTTCGCAGCCCTGGTGGTCGATGATGTCCCCCGGCAGTTCTCACAGAGCAGCTATGGGACTGCTTTGCGTTAGACATTGAATGCAGCTGGACCCATTCCAATAATTCACCTGAGAGGGAGTTTAGCTTGCTTCTCATGGGGTCAGTTTGGTGTCAAGAGCTTTGTGATGAGCTGTGTACCTCCTGGCAGAGAGAGTGAGCCTGAAGGACAGGAACCACATCAGGAGTTCGTGTATCCACAGGATGTACCTGTAGAGACAGCTCCTGGAGAGCCTCAAAGGTCTCCGCTTCAGGTCTCCTGTGGTCTCTACGCCCAGACAGCAATGCAGGGAGAACGTAGTTGACTAAGGGTCTGCCTGTGCCGGTCTCACTCCCCGTGTTGTGGCTCTCTTCCAACACTCATGTTTTTCCCTGGCTGTGTGTGGCTAACTGTCGGATATGATGAGAACCTCTGTACTAGGTTCAGAAGCACTGTGTTACTTTAGCGACTGCCTGGGGATAGTGTGAACACTTTGAGGATGCAGCAAGATCAGGTAGAGGAGGGGGCTGCTGTCACGTCTGAAGGGAGCTGCACCCTGCTCGCCTTTACTGTGCTGCAGCTGCAGCAAGCCCCTGTGCTCCGCGGCCTCCGCAGGGTGTTTTATGCAATGTCACTTGCAATCTCTGTCATTGAGAGCTTGCGTTCTCCCTCGGCTCTTTCCCAAGGCTGGGCCAGGGCATGCTCCTTGTCCTGCACGCTCAGGGAGGAGAACTCAGTGGGGCCCGAGCATGGGATGGTCAGCAAAAAGAGGACTGAGGCACTTTGGGGGCCACCTGCCTTCCTGGAGACGTTCTCCAGCAGCCGGTCCCGGGGCCAGCCAGCGCTGCTCTCTGCTCCATGTTCCTCTGCTTGTTGTCTGACTCGGGCTCTCTCTTTTCCTTCCCAGAGGGCATTTCCACCTCACATGGGATGCTACAAGGAGGTGCCTGTGGAAAGCTCTGCCTGAGCATTAAGCACGTTTGTTCTCCAGACTGCAAATGCTGCTGTGTCAGCACTCCCGGAGCAGACACCGGGAGGAGGAAGCAGCGTGGCCGCAGCCAGGGAGCGGAGCTGGCTGCCCAGACGGACGTCCCAGCCTCTGTGTGTGTGTCACACTGGGTGAGGCAGTTTTGCAGAGCTGCGTTTGTGCCCGCTCCAGAGCACAAAGCAAAGCTCTGCCACGATCCAGGCCAAACCCTGACACCGTACAGGATTTCACCATCTCTGTCCCTGCTCCCCCTGACTACGTTGGCAGAGCTTGCCGCCTTCTGACTGGGCTGGATCAGCTGGGAGGCTTCTGCAGTTCACCGCAGCTCAGGGATAAGCCATCCCCGCAAAAGGAAAAGCCATCAGTCCTGGTTTGGATGGATTGCACTGGTGGAATCTCAGCACCATGTTCTGTGACTTCCGTCTGGCAGCTTTGGCAAAATGGGATGGAGAGAGTGTAGAAGGCAGGGAGGAAGAAGGAGAAAGAGGAGAGAGGGATGCTCCGAAGACAAGGGGTCTCCCCGAGGGATTAGGGTGGACAGGACCAGCTTGAGAGTGGAAAGAAGAAAATTTCTCGCAGAAGAAACTCTCAGGAGAAATGGCAGTGGGAAATGGCAAGGGCATGATTCCTAGCAAGGGGGTTGTGTGTCTGGACTGAACCCAGGGGAGCACACATGGGACTCGGCAGTGGTCATTCCCTTTGCAGACTTTTGGAATGGCTCATAACTGAAGTCCCAGGTAAGTCTTGCTCCATTGGTATTTCCTTTGCTTAGTGTTTTGCCTGCCCAGAGTTGGGGGCTGCTGCATGCCAGGGAACCCGTACCACACAACGGGATCTGGGGTTCCCCGGCAGGGCAGTGTTCCCTGCCCAGCTGAGAAACCTCATGGAGGTGCTCTTGGCAAGGGCTGAGATGCAGAAAGAGGCTCGCTCTGGCAGACACCAGCCTGGTTGTCTTCTCTGTGGACCAAAGAGGTGTGAGGAGGGAAGGCTTTTTTCTGGGACATGGCAGTGTCTCAAAATGGGACACTTTGGGTGTTAAGGGAGAAGCCGCTGCCGGGAGCGTTCACACACCCGTCAAGGAGTCGCACACACACCACCGGAGACTTGAACTGCTGGGACTGGCGTCCCTTCGCAGCGGGCAACTCCAGTGAGCCAACGGGTGCCCCTTTCGGCTCCACACACACACACACACACACACACACACACACACACACACTCGCTGTCGGGCGCTTCCTCTTCCCTCAGGCTCGACCCCAGGTTCCCTGAAGCAGAATCTCCGACATGACGTACGCCAGACGAATTTATTAGGTGGTACAGCGGTGAAGAACAGCTCAAGCTGGGTGCATCCGGAGAGGGACCCCGAACAAAAGAACCTCTGGGCAATTATACCCTTACAATCTAAGTTCCCCTCCCCTCGCGAGATGTTCAGTCCAGTGGTAGTATTTGGATCTGGGGTCTCCTTGTTCCTCATTGGATCCTTTCACTGCCTCCAGTGGGACGTTACTTTTGTTTTCTCAAGGAGGCAACTTCTGCTGATGGATGTCTCTATCTTATCTTTCTAATCTACACAGGTTTTGGGATCTTCCCTCCTGTAACTAAGAGTTCTGTGTAAGTTCATCAGTATCTAGGCGGAAGTTCACAGCTCGCAGCTTAGGGCTTTTTACTAATGCTGTACAACGGGTTCTGCTTTGAACCAGGATGTGACTCCTGTAACACCGGGTAGCATCCTCAGGGATGCTACTCCCTAAAACATTCCAGAAACATAACCATGATAGTTTGAATTCGACCTTGATACCCAGACTACTGCGAGCTGGGGTTTGTGCGCTAGCATAGCTAACACACCGCTCCACACCAGCTGTATGCATACACCTCTCTCCTGATCCTTCTCTCTCCCCTGTCCTCCCTCTCTCTTGCACACACCTTCTGAAGCGCTGCTCAATTCTTAGGAAGATCACGTCATGGATAGAGGGGGTCAGCTCACTACCCCTGTAAGAGACTGCAATGAATTTCTGTCTCCAGGAGCAGAAATCAGACTCATCCCCATCGCTTGGTTCTTTCTTTCCTGAAGGAGGAGAGTGATACGTTGGCTCCTCATCTGGAGAAGGAGCAGGAACGCTTTGTGTCTGGTCGGCTGCCCAGAGGGACAGCGTGGGTCCACGTGGTGAGGGATAGGATCTTCCTCAGCGGCAAGCGAGAGGTCATCCTCTCCAGGGCATCTCCCTGCTCGGGTGGTGGCAGGGCTGTGTTCCAGACACACCGGCACCAAGAGAAAGGGATTAGTTACTTCTTTTGTGCTGTTATAGCTTGGCATTAATGACTTGCAAATGTGCTCGGGTCATTAAGGTAATAACTCTTGTCGCTGTGGAAGCCAGAGTGTGTCAATGTCAGAGCAGCTTTTTAAGGCTCAGCAGCTGCTGTAGCAGCATGCTGTTCCAGCTGCTTTATCTCGCACTTTGCATGACTTAGACGCTGAGTATCTTTAGGCAGGGCATAGGCACTTTTGCAGCATGTTCCTCCCGAGCGTGGGACCTATGGGTGTGACCATGCATCCAATAGCACCAGGTGTGCAACGCAAGCCCCCTTTTCCCTCCCTGCAAGAGTCTGAAGGAGGGAGAAAGCAGTGGCAGTAGGCAAGAAGAGGGAAGAGGATAGTGTGGATGGAGGACGCTGAACACCTATGTTGTGCTGGAAGCTGTCCGTGGCTGCTGTCGGCTGGCTCTGTCATCTGTTGGCAAAGCCAGATCTGTTAAAGCCAGGTGAGAGCCACAGGAGTGCCAGCGTCAGTAGCCATGTCCCGGTGGTGTGAGTCCCCGTCTCAGCACTGCCCAGGTGAGTCCGTTCGTAGCTTGGAAAGTGTGAGATGCAGTGGCAGGACTGCTGGGTAGCCTGGGCTGTGCTTTGGGATGTCGCTGTGCACCTTTAAATGAAGACCTAGGTAATCAGACTTCAGTACAGATTATTTGGTCCCAAATCTCCTCTTATTCTCTCTGTATCACTGCAGATTGCACTGAAGTGACTCCAATTTACACCCCATCAGGGATGGAAGAGTTAGCTCTTGCATTTTTAGCTGGAGTAAATTATTTTTAGAAACTGCAGCATTCATCATGAAAGCCTCTCTGTCTCCTCTTGCAAGGAAGGGCTGAATAATGAATGAATACAGTTGGACTCATATCTACTGCTCAGCCACCCATGCGAGTAGACTGAGCAGACTGTACGTGTGCTGCTAGTGGGCAAGCTTGCGTGAGTCCGCGTCCTGGGAGCACCAGTGTGTCCAGCAGCCCTGTCTGCTCCTTCCAGCCCTGCACAACTACAGCCTTTAATCGCTCCCATCCACCTCCTTTGGGGCCCGGATCATGAGATGCGTTTAAGCTCAAATGTGAGTCTTTGGCCTCTGCTTGAGCTCTGTTGCAGGTATGCTTTCCCTGGCCTTGTACCTAGCTGACTTGACCTTGGACCTGCCTCATCACCGTGGACTTGTCGGGCGATCTGGACCGTGGGCCCTGTGCTCCCGCATGTGCTTCTCTTGCTTGGGTGCTGTGGGACTGTTCTCCTGCTGGTGACAATCCTGCCCCATTGTCACCCTTGTCTCCTGGCTTGCCTGCCGCTGAAAAGCAGCCTCACTTGAGCTGCTCCCTGAGAGCTCAGGATTTCTGTAGATTTTTCTCATCTCCTTGATGCGATGAGAGCCCTGGCCCTGGCCCTGAACCTGTGCATGGCCCTTCCCACAGAGCTCCCCATGGCCCAAGGCTGACCTCCAAATCCTGCAAGACCCCGGGGCAGGTCACAGCCCTGCAACACTCTGTGACATCCCCGGCAACCATAATATCCCCTGAATACTTCAGTGGTGTTTGGGAAAGGCTGTAGAAGTTTATTTATCAATCAGATGTGGCTGATCTTTGCTACCTGGGAGGGCTACATTTCAAATATTAGTTGCTCAATAAAAATAATGGATGGATGCCCTGACGAGGCTGCTTAGGGCAAATAGACCCTCTTGATGTGCTTGGAGCCTTAGCAATCTGCCTTTTTTAAGGACTGGAAGCACTCACTTTGGGAAGGAAACTTGGACAAGCACTTCCCCATGTGCCAACTCCTTGTTGCAGCTGAGCTCCAGGTGCTTGGTAAACAGACCTTGCAGAAGTGCTGCCTGTAAGCCTTGGCCATGCCTGGTGTTTAGTAACTGGTGACACAAGCCCTGTGTCTTATCCTTGCAGATGTTGCCCTTCAGCCATGTTGAATTGTTTAATTCTTCAGGCCCATAACTATTTCAGGTCATGTACTAATGGGCTTGAAATCAGTTATTGTGCAGGGAATGATAAATGACTGTACACTGTGGCTAATGAAGGGGATAGATTATTGGGTTATAAATCAGTTAAGTGGTTCTGAGGAAGTTGCAAACCACAAGAAGAAACCACGAAGGGAGAGAACAACATCCGATGTCTGGGGTAGAGTGGGAGCCATCAGGTGACATCAGCCATTACGTTATCCCTTGAGGGAAACAGGGAAACACTGCCATGCCATGACCCTCTTCGGTCTGACGGTGGTTGCTGAGGAGGGAACCCGGCATGCTCTGTGGTTATCAGGGTGTTACTGGCAGCAGGCAGCCTCTTCCAGGAAATAAATCCTGCCTTGCCCGTGCAATCTCTAAGTGGCAATGTGTCCTCCTCTTCCTCAAGTGGTCTGGATTTGTTTTGGAGTGTGGCCAGAACTGACTATGGTGACTGTCCACAGGGACTGCTGCTCCAGACACACATCTGCCAGATGTATCCAGAAAGGGCTGCATCTACCACAATTCATATTCCCAGCGGATAAAAAAGCAGCTGTTGACTCTGCTGCATCAGGGTTTTTTCTTGTTTGGGAGACTGCTCTCCTCTGAGAGAATATTAAAAGGGTCAGTGGGCACCCTATAAGCTCTTGGCGCTCTGCCCTGTACATCAACGTCCAGTGATGGTGTGCTCGTACCAGCTCAGAGGGTAGGGATGGTTTGGGCACTCGTGACCAAGTCCCCTCTGAATCCCTGTGTCAGAAGGATAGACCTTGCCCGAAGGACACCCATCACGTACAACAGGGCTAGCTGGGAGCATGTGTCCTGAGTGTGTGGGATGAGGTTCGTTACTGTCCCACCATGCAGTGGTCTCAGCATGGCCAGGCCAGGAGAATCCTCAGAGGCCTCACCTGTGTTAGTCCTATCTGCCCACCCCTCCAACAAACGGCCTGACAAACCCTCAGTTTCTGGGAGTTTTACTGTTCTCTGGGACTGTGTCCAAACGCAGTACTATCCTTTACTGGAGAAGGGCAACCCCACGTATGAAAGTTTTATTCCTGTTTTCTTTGCAATAGGCTGGAACTGCCTCCTGTGCACAGCATCGCACGGGGAGCATGGTAGGAACAGAGGAAAAGGTGCCAAAACACAGTTCTCTGTAAGTATGGGCAGAGTGATGGGCCTCAGCCTTGCACCTGGCTGTGGTGACTGTGGGGACCAAAAGTAACCACCACATGTACATTACTCAGGCTCCCTCTGCGCAGCAGCTGCAGGATTATTACAGCCAGAGCCTGGCCATTTGCATGACTGCACGGGCAGGTTGAATAATCCACGTCCCCGGACAGGGCTGGTACATGCAGCTTCTTTCTGTCATAGGAAAGATTCTCCCTACAGCACCTGAAGACTCCAAGACTCCCAAGCAGACATGCTGAACATGAAGTCTGCAACCCATACTCTTCTTTCTGAGATGTTTTTTAAGCCAATGTTCTTCAGAACATGGCTGGAAAAGTTCCCAGATTGGGAAGAGTGAATGATGACAAAAAGCTACTGTTATCTGGGGAGCCACATGGCTTCCATGCTTCTCATTGTCTTCTAACTTCTTGTTCTGTTCCATATGAGCAAACCTTTAGAAAATCAGCAATGCAGCATTTTCTAAATTCTAATGAACTGTTTTCTAATAGTTATCTAACGAGGCAAACAGCAAAGAAGCCTGTGTCTGATTTAATCTCTAACTACAGCCTATCCTAGAGGCAAAGCAACTCAAGGGAGAAGTGGACTGAAGGCTGAACAGATACCCCAGAGAGTGGGGCTTGTCCTCTATGCCATTGGTGATGTCTCTGTTACAGGCCTGGGAGATGCCAGCACGTGCATTAAACCATGTGTGAGCCTGAGCTCTTGTTCAGCA
>NW_010519879.1:8753-27498 GCF_000687285.1 Phaethon lepturus
CCTGTTCACAGGGGAGACCATGTCTTGATCAAGGTTTGGCTGTTCTTGAACAGCTGAATTGTGCTGAAAACAGAACATCTGCAGGGAACAGAGGTGAACTGAAAAGCAGGGACCCAGACTTCTGTGACAGAGGTACTCATCTAGGCTGGATGCTTGGACCTGTCTCTGCAATGACCCTGACACAGACCATCACACCCAGACACCTTTAGCCCTCAAGGTCTTGGCCAAACTTAGAGCTGTTCATGGCTTGCCAGTCCACATCTCCAGGGCAGACCTAGGACAAAGGTTTTCACAGGAAGACACGTAACTATGATATAGGCAGTCAAGCCTCTGGCCAGATCCCAGCAGGGTAAGGACTTTCCCAAAGTAGCTTCTGTGCCTGCCTTTGCACCTGAATGGCAGCTGGTGAAGCTTTCATTGTGCTGTCTGAGGACGTCCCTTCATCTATAGCTACTAGGTTCCAGGTAGAGCTTTAGGCTGCAAAACCCAGCATGCGTCTTTCAGCTTCAAAGCAGCCTGAAAGGCCCGTCTAGCAGGAGAGGGTGGTAATCGTGAGAGTGAGCATCTGAATGCATTTTGTCATGTTGGGCAGAGGGATATTATAGGATCAAGCTCTTTAAAACACTGGAATATTAAAGAAGCCTCCAGAAGGGATGAACTGACCCTCTCTTTGCCGATGTTTACCTGCTATATTAACAGTAAGAACTCCACCTAATCAGTCTACGATTCCTCCAGGAGGCAATTTTTCTTTTCATGATGAGGATACATCCAGTAAGGCTGCAAGAAATAAGGTACTCACCTTCCCTACATTTGTACTGAGGCCCAGGAAAGGAGGTTCCACCTGCAAAATCCGGTGGGGAAGCCTTTAAGAAATGCCTGCATCTTCAGTATTCAGGTGCTGAACTTCCCACCAGGGTGAGTGCTCAGGTGATAACTCTCTGCTTTTGATCTATTGGATTTTGCAGTGACTTTGGTATGGTGATGAGACTGCAATATCCCATAATATATGGCTGTTTCTAGCAAGAGCTCTGCTATAATTGTATTTATGAGCAGAATACTTATAGAGGCCTTCAGGGAGCTTCAAGTGTAAAAACATTCCTATAACAACATATAGACAGCCAACAGCCAAGCAATTAATTTCTTGACTACAAGCGTTGTTTGGGGCTCTGTCCTGGTATACAACATCCATTAATGCTGCAGATACTCTGCTGAAGGGAACGAGGGAGCTGCTGGCTGGACACTTGGTCTTTCCTCTGTGCTTTGTGTACTTAAAATTGTTTTTAAATGAAGTTCACTGAAGCTACAGGAGACCACTAAAGTTCTGGTGTATTCTGTCGGAAAACACAGCTTTTTGTGTCTGGTAGTTTACACGGTATCCACCCTCCTCCCTGACTTATCCTCCCAAAAGAAGGGGCAGGTACAGGCCCCTGAGGTCCAGGCACCAAAATGGAAAGTGAGAGATGAGTTTTCTAAACCTGCTTGTGATCCTGACTTGCTGAGTGTACTCACCTCTGTGTCAGTCTCTGCACCATTATGAACGTCCCAGTGCAACCAGCCCCAAGCTCAGCCGGCCCAGATGATGCCATCGCTAATGAGGTCTGGTCATGCCTCCACACCTGACGAAGTCAAGCAAAAACAAGTTCCCTTGACAAGGATCTCAGTGCCTGTGTTTGTCGCTGCTTTGCCTGAAATTAACTTGGTAATGGGGTATCTCACACAGCTGAAACCTCCCATAGAGTGGGAGCCTTGTTCTACAGGGGAAGAAATTATGTTGCAGTTAAAGATCACTTATTTACAGCTTCTGATTAGCAGGGTGAAAGGAGAGGAGATTGTTTTCATCATTTTGTGAAACAAAACAGGATATTCAAAGGATATTCAAAACAGGGTATTCATTAGAAAGTTTCAAATTAAAGATTGTTGAGAAAATTTTCCGCTCAGTGGACAAACTCTGCAACAGAAAATTGCTGAAGCCAAGGACTTGGCAAGTGTGAGACAGCTTCAACATGTATGTAGTTAGTAGGATTACGAATAATTTCTGTGGTTATAATATGGACAGTTCCAGTATTATAAAGAAAAAAATGTATTAAAAATTGAGTTGTATCCTTCAAACAACTTGTAAGGTGTTCAAGCTCCAGTTTGTGTACTCTAAAGCTGCGAAGCCCTTCCCAGAGCAGTTGTGTAAAGACAGCTGAACCTGTATTGCTCTGTTTAGGTATTAAATACAGGCATCAGGATTTCGTTGTGCCCTTCTGGTTTCTCATATAGTTCTGGCTGTGTCAAAGCAGGAACGTCAACAGCTGGTGAAGGAAGGCAGAGAAGTAAAAAGTGCCATCTTAGGGCTTGGGACTGGGCTGCTCATCCATAGACACTGAGAATTAAATGTATCTGGCTCCCAGGTAAAAGCTCGTGCTACACACATGGCTTAGCTCAGAAGCAGCAACTCTACTTTGAGAAAATGTCTCTTTAGTAATCACAGGTTTCTGGACTGCAGCTGGCCACCGGCTGCAGTCAGGAAGAATTTTCCCCCAGAAACCATGTTTTCCTCATTTAGGATGAGGGTGTTTTTCCTAATCTCCTCTAATACAGAAGGGTGACTGCAGCTGGAGATGCAAATGCTTAGTGGAGTGATTCTGTTAACTAAAGCAAAAAAGTAAAGCTACCTTGAAGCTCTTAAAGCCCTGCTAGAGAGGTATGTGTACGTTTGTGTTTATAACTGAGTCTGGCTTGAAGTGTGCTGCTAGAAAAGTTGTTATATTTACACAAAATATAATTTGCAAACCCATATTGTGTTTTTGTTGTGTAATAAGAAGACATTAAACATCTTCAGGGACGCTGGGGTAATTAGCAAACAAAACTTGAAGAGAGAACCAGTGACTGCTGGTGCGTGCTTCCTTTGGACTTCTGGTTCCTCTTTTGCAGGGTGGGATGAACCCAAGCTCCTCTTCAGCAGATGACATCCTAATGATGCACTTCCTCCCATCTGTATCCACAGACCCCTGGGACCTGCGAGTGCTGACTAGACACAGCAACACTGGCTGCATAACTAAGCTGGAAGGCACGGGTGCAGAAGGCTGAAAGCCAAAAAGGCTGAAAGCTGCTCAGTCCAGGAACCTCTGCTCTCTAAGCCAGCCGGCCGTGCCCCCTCCTCGGGGGAGCCAGGGCACTGTAAGGGGGGAGGCTGGTGGCTGGGAGGAGCGCCCGGAGCGCTGCGCAGGGAGGGTTCGTTCTGCTGGCGGATGGCAGAAGGAAGAAGCAGTGCATGGAAGGGGCCAGTGGGCAGTCCTGAAATGTCAGCTGGCCTTTGACATTTCACGGAGTTCCGTGACATTTTGAGAGTGGGGGTGGCAGTATGGCATGGCGTGGGGAGATGTTAACAATAGCAGTGGTGTCTAAAGGCCAAGGCTGGCTAAGGGTGCTGGTGGATAGGAGGGCACAGGGGTGACTTCCCTAACCTAGGAGAATAGAATCCAGGCCTGCAAAGTAAATGCTATAAATTGGTTTTGTTTTTTTTTTTTTAATAATAGGGCATCTTGAAAAGTTTGACTGAGCCCACAACAAACATGGTGTGCTGGATTTGGGTGGGACAGAGTTACTTTTCTTCATAGCAGCTAGTATGGGGCTATGTTTTGGACTTGTGCTGGAAACAGTGTTGATAATGTAGAGATGTTTTTGTCATTGCTGGGCAGTGCTTACACAGAGTCAAGGACTTTTCTGTTTCTCACCCCAGCAGGGAGCAGGCTGGGGATGCACAAGAAGTTGGAGGGGTTGTTTCATACCATGTGGACGTCCTGCTCAGTATATAAAGCTGGGGGAAGAAGAAGGAAGGGGGGAGACACCTTCGCACTGATGGTGTTTGCCTTCCCAAGTGACCGTGACGTGCGATGAAGCCCTGCTTTCCTGGTGATGGCTGAATACCTGCCTGCCCAAGGGGAGTGATGAATGAATTCCTTGTTTTGCTTCGCTGGTGTGTGTGGCTTTTGTTTTACCTATTAAACTGTCTTTATCTCAAACCACGAGTTTTCTCACTTCTACTCTCTCCCACATCCAGCTGTGGGGGGAGTGAGCGAGTGGCTGTGTGGGACTGACTTAGTTGCAGGTATTTGTGCCAAGAGACCAGCAGTGCTTGAGTTGAGCTCAGGTGGTTGCTAGGTCAGTGGAGGAGGACTGGTCAGATAAAATCTGATCAGCTGCAGGTCAGGTGGGGCTTCTGCAGTCAAAGCCAATGGATGAGGTGTTACTAATGGTAAAAGGAAGCTCACTGAATGGCGAACTCGTGGCTGAACTCCAGTGCTGAAAAGATGCGCAAGTGGAGAAGGTGACATAGGATGAATAGAAAAAAAAATTGCCCTGCCATAAAGGAATGGTGTTAGGAAGGCCAAAGCTGAATTGGAAAATGATATCAAGGAAAATAAAAAAAGCCTCTATTAGTGTTTTAGCAGCAAAAATAATTAAGAAAGAAACTGTGGGTCTGCTCTAAATGAGAAGGGTGTGATTCAGTGACAATGGGTACAAAGAAGGTGGAGGAACATAATGTCTTCTCCACTGACAATGTCTCCTAGACCTTTGGGCTTAAAGAGGAGGTTTAAGGAGGCCAACAGCTACCAGTAGTGGAGAAGGACTGAGTCAAGGATATCTTGGGAAATCTCAGCCCTATGAGTCCATGGGACAAAAGAGGATGCATCTGAGGTGGTGTCTTCCAGGACAAGAAAGATGTTGGTCATGGGGTGGGTGCACATGTGATACCCAATCAGAAGCTGAGGAAACTCACTTGTTTAGCCTGGGGAAGGGAAGAATGAACCTAAATGGCAACCTTCCAGTACTTATAAGTAGCCATTACGAAGACAGAAACAGGCTCTTCACCGAGGTGTTTGGTGGGAAAATAAGAAACAGTGGTTAAAGTCTGAAATAAGAGAGGTTCTGACTGGATATGGGAAAAGAAATCTTCTGTGTAAAGACAGTGAATTGTTGGAACAGGGATCCAAGCAGATCATGGGGTCTTCTCCTTCAGAGGTTTTCAAGACCCAGCTGGACAAAGACCTGAGCAGCCTGGTCTGATACAGGAATCCTGGAGATGAACTAGAGGATCCCTGATGTCCCTTCCCGGCTTCTCTGTGCCCCTCCTTTGAAGCAGCTGGCACTGGCCTGTGTTGGAGATGCCTGCTGCTCTGCCCTGGCATCCCCATGCTGGGGGGGTGGAGTCCTGCACAAGGCTCTTACCCTGGTTTGCTTTTGCTGTTGTACTTTCTACAGCTGAAGAAAGTGCAGGCTGTAGAGGTCACTGGATCTGCAGTTTCACCTTCTTCCCTCGCCAGAGCAACCTTCCCAGCAGTAGCACAGCATTATAAATACTTTGGAAAAGCTTTGCCTACTTGTGATTTTCTGAGATGGCCCCTTAAAAATGGTGCAGACATCCTCATTGTCCTTCTCTTCTCTTGGGTGCTGGCTCAGCAGTTGACTGGAAGTATGACTTCGTCCAGAGTAAAATGACCACCATTCACTCTCAAAGCTGGAGATCATTGGCCCACCTCTGTCAGTGCTATTGTGCCAGGTTGTCTGCAGATACAAAAAAATTCCCACACCTAGCTGGGTAATCCATAGAGGATTTCTACCTAACCAACCGACTGTGGCTGGTTTGTGCGTGCTGGAAGTTTGTAGTAGAGCCCAGGTGCTGTGAAGTTGACTACAGTAAGGCCTCCTCTTGGGATGCTGGCTCAGGGGAGTCTGGGCAGACGCTGCTTCACCAGAATACCAGTGGTACCTCCCTGTATGTTTGCGACTAAGACTTGTTCTTCTCCTGTCCTCAGCCTCCCAGCTGCCCCGTGGGGAAGGCGTTACACACGTAAGCACTCATGCACATCTACAGGGTGCTGCAGAGACTGCTACCTCACCAGAGAGACCCTGCAGGGACTTGCTAGTCCAGGGGCTTTAATGAAGGGGCTCATTCAGCTGCTCCTACGTTGTCCTTGAGAGGATGCTGGGAAGGTGCAGAGCTGCCTGCCACTGGAAACTGCCACTAATTGGACCTTATTAAAAATTTACCTCTGTTTTACAATAAATCTGGAGCATTTATCTTCCCCCAGCAAAGCCATTAATTAACAACACAAATGGGCTACGCTGCCAGGAGAACAGCAAAGCTCTGACTGTCAATGGGGTGACCTCACTGCAGCCCTTCCCGCCAGCTCTGCGGGGAAAAGCAGCCGCCCACGCAGCCCTCTGCAAGTCTACATGCAGATTAATAGCTTCTGCTGGTTGTCTGTCACAGGGTGCAAGCTTTAGGATCTCCTATTTCCTCCAGGAAGGAGCTAGGATGCAAGGATATGTCCTGGAAAATAATCCCTTTTTAAAAAATGAGACCTAAACACCTGATGGAAGCAAGCTGCCCAAGAATTTGGGATCATTTAAGGGCTAACAAAAAGCCCCAGATATCCCTAGAGGACACATGGGGGACATCCATGTGTCTAGTTTGTCTCAACGGGCTGTACTGCAGCAGTACCATCATTGGATGCTGCAGACCTGCTGCTGGTATTTTTGCAGAGGTCATTGTCTGCTGGGTAAAGCCACGTAACACCAATATCCTAGCTTGGAGACCTGTGGGGTTTTGAAGACAGCCACAGGACCAGGAAAAACAGGTCTTCCCTTTGGCTGAAGGTTCCTGCCCAGTTGTCCATTGCATTATGGTGAAGCAAAACGTCTAAGTGTGAGTGTGGATGTTGGCTGGGCGTTTAGTGACCATCTGGTTTTGCCGGGTGGGATTTAGTACTCTCAGTTCCTGTACCCTGAAAAGCGCACCAGTTCTGTCTCCATGCAAGAATCTGAGCTGAATCTGCAGAAGATGCTGGGGGCTAAACCTCTGTCTACTTGTGCAGCCTGGTCTGGGTGGGTAGGTGTGCCTGCGGGAGCAGGGTTAGGGAGAATAGTTTTTCCTTTGCTGTGGTAAGCTGTTGGATCCCGAATTCTCCATTACTCTGGTAGGTGGTTCAGCGGCTGGAAATGGCACAATTTCCCTCATCGATTTGATGGCCCTTCCCCAAGGAACTGCATGCCCCTGCACCAGCAAACAGCAAAGCTGTTGCTTGCCTTCCCAGAGGAGCCTGTTATCCCTAGAGATCTTTAGCACACCGGCAGAGCAAAGGCATGAGGGAAAGCGGTGAGTACAGCCCCCACCTTGAACTCCCCAGGCCAGGCTAAGCAGCAGAGCATGGCTTCTGGGCAGGGGGCTTGTGGCACGGGCCGGTCTCCATCCTCTGTCCTATTTGCAAGCTTGAATTTCTCTTAAAGAGCTGCCTCCTGTTCTGCAGCTGAGTGTGAACCGATCCGGTGCTCCGCTGCAGCTGCCTCCACCAACTGCAGCCCCCATGGCTCTGGCTTTGGCCTGGGGTAGGAAGGGGGTAAAATTCCTGCAGTTACACTCATGCAGAAGCGGTTGTGGGAGGGATGCTGTGAACCACGATTCCAATTAGGTGCAGTGCCATGGCACCTGTCTGGATGTGACATGATAATGCACCTGCTAAACATTATAAGAAGCTTCAGAGATTCGATGTGACACATGTGAAGCAATAGCTGGAGTTTAGTCAACACTCCATCAGTTAAAAGTCTATATTTCCAATTATCTGCGGACAGTTTGCCTTCAAGGATAATTGGCTTCCCGCAGCTCTCTAGAACAGATGTCAGGGAGCTCCTTCTCTTCTGCAGAGGAAAACCTGGGATGGTTTATAGCATGCATACTGTGGAGGTGTCAATGTCAGAGGCAAAGCAGGATTTGGGGAACAATTAGGTGCTGTCCTGGTGCAGAACTTCACAGAGGCACCAGCCTGTGAGGAGCATTAGTTACCCCATGTTGCTCATGAACTGTTGGGCTTGGAAGCCTACACAGTGAAGAAGACCTGTGGCAATGTCCATGTCTGCTGAGGAGACTGCCAGGAGATAGGCAAAGGAGGGTTTGGTCTTGGGGGGGGCTGCAGTTGACCCCTTGGCACAAGGTGGCCTGAAGTGACATCACAGGAGGATGACCACCCTGTCTCCCTTCTTGACGCCACATGTGGAAAGCAGGAAGAAGAAGAGGATATTTCATTTGAAAACGGATATTTGAGGAACTGCACGTAACAGGCCTCCTGTGCACATGCCTGGGGCTGTCTTCAAGCCACCAGGCAGACAAACATGGCCTGACAGACTCTGCTGACTGCTCACCGGCCCCAGGATGCTCATGCTCACATCCAGCAGGCTGTCAAATCTGCACGGACAGGCTGCACAGTCCATGCGGAACAACTGATCGAGAAAGCAGGAAATGACAGGTGAGGGAGAGCTGCAGAAAATGCCCAAACTCCAGAAAGAAACAGAAGCTTCACAACTTGCCTCGCAAAATTTAAATATCTGAGCAGAAAACTGAACTTTTTTTATTACAAAATACTGCTGCTGTGCTTTATGAGAATTGTAATTTCACCGCTCCATGCTCTTGCTCTCCTCTATTGACAAGGATTATTGACTCATCTGCAGCTTCTAGGAGCCACTGAACCTTTCCTCCAAACTGCGTCAAGTCAACCCATGTCTGAAACATCAGTGGTCTCTGAGTGAATGAGAGATGTAAACCTGCTGCAAAGTGAGCGCCCAAATGAGCCCAAAGGAGAGAGGAGGCTGGAGGCACCCCAGGAGGACTCCTGTACAGCACTGTTTATGAATTAAAAAGTTTGGGATTCATCCTCTGGACTTTGTTTTATAGATGAAAAGTCTGCAGCTTCCAAGGGAAAACAACACTTCCCTGGTGGAAAAAATTATAGCCCAACCCTTTCTTTTTCCCCTTTGGAAATAAGTTGTAGTTGTTTTGTTTTGGTTTTTCTAACCTACATACAGCCATTTTCACAGTGACATCTGAGACTGTTCCCGCAGCACAGCCGTTTATGGATGTGAGGGCTTCCCCAGGTGATCTTGAGAAGGCTGTCGTGCCACTGGGATGGGGGATGCTGCAGCAGACGCTGCAGTGCTGTGCAATTTTGGGTGGCAGTGCAGGCTCCTGAGACAGGATGGTGGGATCTGGCTGCTGTGGCCATGGGGAAGGGTGACAAGAAGTGCAAGGGGTACAAGAAGGAGCCACAGGCTGTGCGTATCTGCAGGGTGCTGGAGCAGCTCTGCCCAAACATGGGCCTCTCTTCCAAGGCATTACAAACTCATTTGTGAACCATTTCTTTGTACACCCTTCCCCCGGGACATCAGGTTTTGTCACAGTAAGACTGTATACTTGACTGTCATCTCTGAGCAGCTCCAGGCTGCTGGTCATCTGCAGTTAGATTGAGAACCAGGGGAGCACGTGGTTCCTCAGGGCGTGAAGGCAACCACTAAATACACCAGCTCTTAGTAATGCTTGCCATAAGAGGGATGTGAGAGAATTGCCTAAGCCACAGTGAGCAGCATCACACCCAAGCAAGCACAGGAGCGGCAAGGACATGTGTGAAGATTCCTGGCCAAGCTGGCCCCCAGCTGGCTCCCGACCTCCTGTCCAAGCCTTGGCACCTGGTATTGGGAGACGCTGGTCTGTGTAGCAGCTCCGTGGTCTCCCTTTGCCATCTGAGCAAGATCGCTGCTGTCTGTCCCCCAGCTCTGCCAGTACTGTCCCTTCTTCTGACTGCTGTTGGACTGCTAATGAGCAATTAATTGGCTCAGTGTCAGCAGGACAGATAACCAGGGACCATGGGCTGCACGTTCCTAAGAGGAGGAGCAGTGGGAGGGCAGCACTCTGTTCTCTGGCCGTGGCCCACAGCAAACCAGGGATTGTGATTATTCGCTATACGTGACTTCCTTCTGACAGTCCAAACTGCAAGGCTTCGTCCCTGTTCCCCACCCAGGTGAATGGGAACAGCCCTTTGCTGGCAACAGCCCCGGGGCTTCACCCAAACAGCGGCAGGGCTCCCCAGCTCTTCTGGGCAGTAGCATCTTTGCCCGGAATGTTATCCTCTTTGGATGCTTCTGCTTTCTGTGAAGACAGCAACTGCATGGTGCTAGTGATCTGACTGCAAAGGGCAGGCAGCCCGTCAAGGAGGATCTGTTTGCAGATTATTCACAACTGATTTTTTGTTTCCATCTGCCTGACTCTACCATCTGGGATGATCTTCATTCCTGCAGGATAGCAGTGAGATCCCTGGGCCTGGATCTCACCCATTCATCAACAGCAGTAACACGAGCATTACATAGCAGCTCACTTAGCCATTTTGGCTTACCAGCACGGTGATACCACACGTTATTACCCTATAAACCTTCCTGTGTAGACAGATGTGTGACGGCTGGATTAAGTGTCCCCAGCCTGCCTCCCATGTGCTCTGCCCGTGGCAATCCCATCCTGTCCATTCTGTGGCAATTCAAGGATTTTCTCTGCTGTGTTAGAACAGTGGTGTTGAATTTAATGACTTTTCTCTCTCAACAAAGGGGCTCATGCAAAAACAGATTTTCTGTTCCCATCCTTTGCCTATTTTTGGACCAGGAGAGTAACATTCAGCAAAGCAATGTGCCCTTAGTTGAGTAATCAAGCTGCCTTTTGTATGTGGTCATATGTTCAGATAAACCCAGGTGTTCCCATGTAAAATATTCTTGACGTGTAACACAGTGTAGCAGAGCTTGAGAAATTAAAAACCCACCACTATAAAGCAGGGGGAAACACTTTGTGGCTGGATTTTCCTGTCTGGGGCATGAGAGACTGAGCTGAGATTTTTCTATCAAATATAGGAAATCTTTATTTCTGACGCCAGGCAAAGCTGAGGAGGCTCAGCTTGCCTGTGAATTAAAAGTTTTCTGTGGGCAGGAGTTAAGGACATAACTGATAATTACCAGAACCATGGCTCCTAATCAAGGACACCAGGAACTGTGGTGGGATAAAGCACTTCAGTTCAATATGTGAGCACTTTTTTAATCATTTCTTTGCTGTTCCTGTTCCCCTGGTGCTGCCCCATCAGCTCTGAGTGGGAAGAGCAGGCAGTACCACCCCATGGGCCAAGGGCCATGCACGAGAGTCCCCCATGGGAACAGCAGCCGTTTTGCAGAGGGCTTCAGGGTTTAGAAATTGGGCTCTCTCAAACTGCAGCTACCGCAGGACCACTTTGAAACTCCTCACACAGCTGTGTCTGCGTGGGATTTCTCTCCCCGGGCTCTTTGGTGCGGGCATGTCTAGGTGAGGTGATCACTGGCACGTAGCAGTAACTGCCCAGGGACAGCTTCTGTCAACCACCTTCCCTAGGATGAGAAGACATTTTGGCTCCAGTGCAGATGTGTACGTGGTAGAGAGCTGGTGCAGCAGCACCTGTCTTCAGTGCCAGTAAGCTCAGTGGTGCTCAGCCCAGAGACAGAGAGGTTCTGGGAGGAGGACTTTGGCCTCACAGCCCAGACCTGGGGTAGGTTATGGCTCTGCCCCGGCCTGGCTGCTTCTCCCCAGGCGTCACCCCCTCCTGCATAAACAATCTTCCTTTGGGTCACTTTTCCACAGGCACTTGAGGTCATCATGCCCTCTAGGTAGTACCACTGTCCTTATGGAGAAGGACACTAGTGATCGGGAGATGGGCGATTTCAGCATGACTTCTTCGCATGAGCTGGGCCGACCCTGGTGAAGGACAGGGCTCGCTGTGAGTGCCCATGAGTCCACAAGGAGGGAGAGACCCCACAGTGGCAGAAGATAGATACCTTGTTGAACACTTGGTGGGGAGGTGCTCTGGAAGGGGGTGATTGTCTTCCCTTCTCCGGAGAGATGCACCTGTAACATGCGCTCTCATGCTAGTCCTTCTACCACCACTTACAGCACATTCAGAATTCAAACTGGATAACAGAAATGAAGCAAGGAGGTGTTTTCAACCATACTGAAGAGATTTTGATCAAACCAGCTCCTATCCCTGGATTCTCATGCTGCCAAGAAGTTATGGTGGCGGGCAGGCAAAGGTTCTGTTTGTTCCAAGCTACGGGGAGAGGAGGAAGAGACGGTGGGCACCATGTCCCCCACCATCCTTTCTTGGGCTCCTGGCCTTTGGAGGTGGTTCACACCTGGGCGTGAGCCACCAGTGTCCTCTGCCATAGCAAGCCTTGCTCTGCGAAGATGTGATTGACACTGAGAGCATCTCTGTTTAGCCGAAGATCGAAGTTGCAGTTGCTCCCAGGAAAACACTGCAGCACTCCAGGGGAGAAATGCACGACCCCTGGGGACAACACAACCAAGCTGCGTCCAGCTTTATGCAAATTTATTTAGGCTTCATCAGTGTTACTTCTAATTCCTAAAGTCCTTGCAGCCTGGACTTCATGGGATCATGCTAATGTCACCAGAAGATTGTTTCTGGAGTATGTAGCTGTTTAGGGCTAAAAAGACTTTTTTCAGAAGCGAAAACAAAAGACTCAGCCAAATTGCTAATATTTGTACTGACCTACAGAAATAAGCAACACCATTCCCTAAGTCTGATTATGCTTGGAAAGGGCCAGGTTTTATTCATTTTTCACAAATCTGATGGATATTGACCTAAATGTTTCTACTGGCAGGGTATAAAATAAAAACAACCCTGATGCTAATTGCAATTTAGTCAATCAAAATGCTGTGATTTTAGAAAATAAGATTCAGAAACTCAGAGCGCTTCATAGTATTTTGGAGTGCTAAAGAGAGCCTCTGGACGATGTGGAGAAGAATAGTCTCAAAGCTCAGTGTAGGGTGGACTTGGAAATACCACTGCAATACAGAGCCCTGACAATGCCCTCTTTCTTCACTGGGCTGGTAGTGGAAGGAGAAGTGGCTCATTAGATATTTACAGATTAACTGCAGTCATCACCATTGCTAGAATACAGTGTCAGCCCCTGGGGACTATTAGGGTTCCTTTGGAAAAGACATATTTATTTTTTTCCAGTTTAGTAAGAAGAGCAGCTAACCTCAGGTTACCTTTGGTTCCTTGTATCGATATCTCCAATACCCAAACAAACACGAGCTGCTGAAGTCCAATAAAAATACTCTTCAGGGCAAGGATCCATTCACAGTGTAGTCCTGTCCATAGCTGGGCAAACAATTATGATTTTGCATTTCTTGGGCCAATATAATTTTGTGTCGAAGGGACTATTTTACTATAATATGCCAGGGAATGTTTAATTTGTGTGGTGTTGGGGTAGTTTTTTAACAATTTCTTTTTAAATAACTTAAAACTGAAAGGATGGAGCTGCAGGAATAAAACTGCCATGCAGAAAAACTGTAGAATTTCAGATCTTCTGGGCATTTTTAAAACTTAATCTTTTGACTGAAGCAATTTGACAGCTTTGCAAACTGTTTACATCAACTGTTTACATATATATTTTCTGGGGGAAAAAATTGTCTTCAGCCAAAATAACTAACTGCTCTGTAGCTACGTTACAGATGGATCTGGTACTGCTAATGCTGTGTGATTCTCCTATTTTCAGTGGTGTGTGCCTTTGTCACACTTTGATAGATTGGGCTGATGTTTCCTATGCCAACCATCTTCCTCTAAATGAGTGTTTATATGTTTGTTTTGAAAGTTCCATTAAAACCACAATTCAGTTATTCTTGAAAATGGGGCCAGGGAAAGAAAAATTCCTTTGCATGCTACACTTTCTAAGAAAGTCCAGCAGTACCTGGGTGTTAGGGATAATGCAACTTTTGCTGACCCTCCGGAAACTCAGTTTCCTTTAGTCTAGTTGGAAATTGAAAAATCTAATTCTAAACAAAGTGAGCAGGAGTTTGTTGGTGTTCACAAAGCTGAACACCCTGAAAATCCCATTTGCACAAAGCACAGTCTGTTCCTTCACACTTTCTTCAGGTGATGCTGTGGGGTCAGCGTGAGTCCCCAACTTGTCCCTTGTCAGCACCAACATTGTGGCTCCTGCAGGGCTCCGCACGGCGGAGGCTGACGAGCTTCCTCCTGGCTCTGCCCCGAGTCAGCGGTGCAGCTGCCTGGCCTGGCCTGGCCCTGGATGATGTCTCAGCTGCATGTCTGTAATGCTAGAGCCAAAATCTTGCTGGAGGTGAGCTGATACCGAGCCTCTTTTCTCTTGTCCCTTGTTGTAATGGCAGTTGACCCTTCCAGGTGCATCTCACTGCCCTCTGTTGCAGTTCCTGGGCTATTCTTGAGCAACTGAGGCTCAGCATGAGCTAGCTGGCAGGCTTGGCAGACCTGCCCAGTATGTGTTTTTTAACCCTCCTCAGGCATGGCTCATCAGGGAACGTTCTAGGACAACCATATGGTTGTGCCGAGTTGGAGCCTACAGGGCTGATGGATGCCGGGAGAGTCCTCATCTCTGCACTGCAGTCTGCAGAGGGTCCTGGAGCAGGTGACTCCTCCTGGTTTCTCTTGTGATATCCCAGCACCATGGGTGAGATGGTGTGACTGACCATCAGGTGGGTTTGGTTCCTGGCCAGCTGGCATTAAAAACCACACTTTCATAAGTATGCAGCTGCTGGTCCTCCCTGGGCCCGACCTGTTCCTGGCATCAGCACTCCTGGGGCACTGCTTCGGGGAGACTGTTTTATACCTGCAGAGCATAAAAGCAAAGAGGGAAGGCAGCACCATGGGTACCGCTCAAGGTCTGATGTCGAATCTCAGCTGGGATTTGTGCCCCTGCTCATCCCAACTGCAGCCTGGCTGTGGATGTCAAGAGCTGACAGATTGCTCGCCTGTGGTGCTGGCTGCAGAAATGGAGGTATCTTCATGCCCTGGAGTGGGCTCCTGGGCTCTGGAGGAGCTTTGGTCCTGGCAGTGAAGTGATGCAAGAGGCTGGTCCCGCTGCACCCTCCTGGGCAGGCACTGCTCTCTGCTCCCCTGGTCCCAGTGAGAGCAAAGCCAGCAGCCATCACATCTGTCCTCACTCCAGAGTGACGGCAGCCACCCTCACGCAAGGCCAGCAGTGGGCAGAGAGCCTCTGGCTGCAACCGGGGCAAGATGCAAGCGCAGAGCTGCCGAAGCTGCTGGACTGCAGCATCCCTTTAGAGAGCGAGCAGGCTTCCTAAGCCTCAGCCAGATGCAAGTCATCAGATTCTGACACAAAGGAAATCTTGGGAGGGGGACAAAATCCATGAGTATCAATTCTAAAGAGAGAAACTGCAAATATTGCCAAAGAACCAACCAACCACCATCCTGCCATCCAAAGTACTGTCATGTGCCGCTGCATCTGGAAAGGTTGGTTTGAGGTGCAAGACTGCTTATCCTATTGCATGTTTATTGGTAGGTTTCACTTGCACAAATTTCCCTTTCAGAGGGACATCTGGAGAATCTGTGCGAATTCAAGAGAACAAAATGTCCTGAAACAGTGCTACCTTTTTTTAAATACTTGTCTTAAAGTTAATACAGCAATTAATTAAACATTAGAGTTGTATATTCCTTGAAAACAGTTTCTTGGAAGCCTCCTTCCCATGTAATGAACAGTTTGAATCTTCGATTTAGCCAAAAAATTCAATCCTGGCCTTTAGCTGTGCAAGTGCAGTGGACGTCTGTAATATAATTTTCTATATGTTTGTAAACACTCAGTATATAAATCTATTAAAAAATAGGCAATATGTGAAACCCCTTTCCCTGGGACTATGGAGTGTTTGAGCCCTGTGTAAACAAAAAAGATGTGGTCAATTTGTTTACCCTAGACAACAACAGAGCTTGTGCAACTTGAAGTCCTTGTCATTTGAGGAGCTCCAGCAGGGTTTCTCTATCATCTGTCCTAAGCCATGTCCTTTCCCAAGCTCTGGAGTGATTAGAAGGAGCACATGCAGATTTGTCCCTTGCCAGGAACATACCAGGAAAAAGTTTATTTAACACAGAGAAGATGAAACTTTGCCTTATCCATCATTGCTGTTCAGAGCAAAGTAAAGGTGCCAATTGATTTTGTGTTAGAAGGTAATTAATTGTTGTGCAAAGCCTGGTTTAGAGTTTAAAGGCCACATTACTATAGCTAGGACCTCCGGCTGTGTCAGCAGCATCTGGCAGCTGAGAAATGTGAAGAAAGGAGCAGAGTTTGCCCTGAGCAGCTAGTCTGTGTGCTCCAAAAATAGGCAGAATTCACAACAAGATGATGAAGGATCGAGTGAGAACTGAGGAGGTATTAGAGCATGTAGCAATAAGACCTGTAGGACTAATTCTTTGCCATGCCAGTGCTTCATGCCAGGTTGCTCCTGATTTACGCCAGCAAACTGAGAGGAGAATCATAAGCAGTGATCCTAGCAGGTCCATGAGCCAGGCTCTCCATGGGCAACATTTGCTGGTCTTTGGTGACCCCAGGACTATGATGCTGACTTATGCCCATGGTTTGCATGGTGCAAGCACCGCAGACCGGTCTTGACTGCTCTCTTCCTGGGAGTTCCCCGATGCATTTGGCAGAGCACTCCCTCGGTTCGTGCCCCCTAAGAAAGACTTGCAGGCCTGAGCAGTGTGTTCCTCCTCAGGCTCAGCGGAGCTGGGTAAGGAGGAGGCAGGCATGAGGCAATGTGTTTTTGAGATGCACATTTCTCTTGCCTAGGATGCTTGCTTTTATTCAGCAGACTGCTCAGAGCCGTAACTCGGCCAAGAGCAGGCTTCTACTGCCCAGAAGATGGAAAGGGAAAGGGACAGGCCAGGCAGGAAGGTAAGAGAATTAGTGAGCTGCTGCCTGATGTTTAAAGGGACATGAGGAAGCTGGGGCTCAGTTTGTGATGAAACAACAGATACCCCATGTCATGGAATTCTTGTGAAAAACAGCTTGTGGTTGAATGTAAAAACCTTCACAGGCAATTAAAATGTTGATTGTTTGACTTGTAAGGACAGGCTGAAATTTATGGCATTTCTAAATACTGCAATTATTCTGTTCAAGTTTGAAAGAGCAAACAAGAGACAAGATGATCTTTAGATGAAATCTCCTTCCTCCTCCTCTAGTAGTATTAGTGTCTTTTAAGTTAGCCCATCTTTTGGCCTCAAACTATAAACAAGACTTTTCTGAGCTCTCTCTTTTCTATCTCTACCTCATATCTCATTACCATCCCATCCATCCAAAGTATTGTCATGTGCTGCTGCTGCATCTGGAAAGGTTGGGTTTACATGCAAGACTGCTTATCCTCTTGCATGTTCATTGGTAGGTTTCACTTGCACAATTAATCCAGTTGGAGTGCTGACTTCAACGCACTTTTTTAAAAAAAGATACTAAAAAATCATGTTCTGTAGTTTTGTGTTTTGACGAGGAGCTTCTCATGACCACGTGTTGGCTGGAGGTGGTTTCTAGTGAGTTACTTCATGAGCTGCAGCACTGCTGGAGGGAACTGTCACGTTACAGGCGAGGTATAAAACTGACCACCTGTGAAGCTTTGCTCTAAATCCCAGAGTCCGTCATAAAACATTCAGCCTGATTAAAGCCCCCAGGATCTTCAGCTAGAGGAACCCTCCCCGACCTTTTCCTCGTATTATAAGGCACTTGAAGTCAAATGGCACCACATTCCACCGCAGAGCACCTGCATCTTGGTGGTGCGTGGGCTCAGCTACTTCAGAGAGCTCAAGTACTTTAGCAACCTTTCACAGTCAAAGTTACAGAGTTTAAGTGTGTGCTTCAGCACAAGCAGCATGTTTGTCTGAATTGGGGCAGTTCCATTGGACAACAGGCATAACTGTCAGCAACATCGTTGACTCATAGGGCTGTTCATTCAGTAAATTAATTCAGATGTTGGCTGGCTCTGAACTGGGAATTCGGACATTAAGGGCAGAACCAAGGAGAAGAGCAAAGTAAGAAGGGCAGAGATCTGCAGGTTCTCCAAGCAAGAGGCATAATAAAGTGCATTCTCTTTTTCTGTGAAGACAGTGTGTTTTGGGCTGGGAATGTTCAAAGCAACAACATGTCATGGACAATTTACCCTACATGTGCCCTGGGGTCTGGTTTGGAAAGCCATCTCAGCAAATTTCCCCTGTTGTGGTAATGGCCCTACTACTGGTAACAATGTAATGTCCTATCGATTATTTATCCATCGTTAATAGACCTATGTATTCCCAGATGAACACTCTGGCATACCTGCAAGCGAGCGCGTTTGATGTTTGACTGAATGCAAGGGCTTCTGCAGACATTGGGCCCAGAGCCTGAAGGGAGATAAAGACCTTTTCCCAGCAGATTTGTAAACAGGAAAAAATTCAATTAATCAGGATCAGACTTGGAAGGAAGGGGGATCCTAAAAAAGGCTGTAGCCTTTTCACTGACACCAACAAGGGTTCATAGGCTCTGGGATCCTGTTATGCCAACTTCCTGGCATGGTCTTCTGCTGCCAGACACGTTCACAGTCTTTGTGCTGTGAACACACACAGGAGGTGGATTTACACAGGCAATGGCGTCTGGGAAAGGGACTATCTGTGGGGACAGAGAGGCTGTTCAGCTGGTGTCGTGGTTTAACCCCAGCTGGCAACCAAGCCCCAGGCAGCGGCTCGCTCACTCCCCCCTGGTGGGACGGGGGAGAGAATTGGAAGAGTAAAAGTGAGAAAACTTGTGGGTTCAGATAAAGGCAGTTTAATAGGTAAAGCAAAAGCTGCACACACCAGTAAAGCAAAACAAGAAATTCATTCCGCACACCCCATCAGCAGGCAGGGGTTCAGCCATCTCCAGGACAGCAGGACTCCGTCATGTGTGACGGTCACTTGGGAAGACAGATGCCATCACTCTGAATATGTCCCACTTCCTTCTACTTTCCTCCTCCCCGTTTATATACCGAGCATGACGTAGTATGGTATGGAATGGAATATCCCTTTGGCCAGTTTGGGTCAGCTGTCCTGGATGTGCCCCCTCCCGGCACCCCCAG
>NW_010519879.1:27516-28153 GCF_000687285.1 Phaethon lepturus
GAGGTGCCCCCTCCCGGCACCCCCAGCCTTCTTGCTGGCAGGCCAGCTTGAGAAGCTGGACAGTCCTTGACTGCTTAGCAACAGCTAAAAACATCAGCACGTTATCAATATTTTTTCATCCCAAATCCAAAACACAGCACTGTACCAACTGTCAGGAAGAAAATGAACTCTATCCCAGCCAAAACCAGGACAGCTGGGTACTTGTAATTTGCAGGCCATCTCCTTCAGCATTTCACCAGACTCACGAATCTTGGGTCCAGTGAGCCTCTAAAAATCACCATACGTGGTGAAAATCCAGATATTTACAAAATAAAACCAATTTTTTTTTATTGCTTCCTCTCTGACCTTCATGTTCCGTACCCCAAACTCACCTTTTCCAGCCTTTCTTTGCAACTCTGGGGTTGGAAAATGAGCTTTGATCCTACATGATGGCATCCTTTAATAGCCAGTTTGCCTCTGAGCACATTCAGAAGGGCACAGAAGGCAAGACAAGTCCTCTCTCACAGGCACGAATCTGTCGAGGGGGGCGAAGCAACGAGCAGTCTGTATCGTGAAGGGAGCCTCTGCAAGCAGGGTGGGTCATGTCGAGCCCGGAGGCTTGTCTGCGTCCCTCCGGCTGCTGGATATACCTCTCAGC
>NW_010519879.1:28184-30090 GCF_000687285.1 Phaethon lepturus
GCCGGCCGGGCCTCTCAGCACAGGAATAGTTCCCACCGATCTCTTTGACGATCCAGTTGCCTGCCCTGTTCTGTACAAACCCAAGCGCTATTTCAACCAATTATTTTGGCAAAATGTAATGAGAACTATAAATCATGTCAGCAGTAGCAGGGCTGGAAACCCCACCCTGCACCCAGCCCAGGCAGCCCTATGGAAGAGGGATGGGTTGGCTGAGAAGCTCCTAGTGAGGACTGGATAGAGATGAGGGTCTGGACAGGGGCACAGTTGCTTCTCCAGGATGGGAGAGCCCTGGGTATATCTGCCAGAGACCCAAGCTCAGCCATAACCCCCTCCCTGCTGTCCAGAAGCAACCGTTCCTGGGCAGCTCTTGTTGAAGTATCTGCATTTGTCTGAAGAGCCCATCAAAATGCAGCAGGTAGGCTTTGCTGTGAGAGTACATTGCCTGGCCAACTAGGATACGTGGAAAGGTTGTACTGGGCTGTAAACACAAAACTACATTTGTTCAAGGGCAACAGAGTCTGTATTTCATCACTCTCCTGTCACTGCAGATCTGCAGAAGGTTTATTGCAGAATGGATGGATCACCATGGGAGTGGGATATTCCCTCTTTGAGGAGTGGTCTGTGTGTATAGAAGTCCCATTCCCAGGGTTGAGGAGGGTTACTGCTGGTGGTAGTGCAAGGCATTCTCCAAGGAGAAGATGGCAGGGAGAAGGAGCATAGCCTGGCTAGCTTCCACTTCGGTTTCGTCACCAACACAAGTGCTGCAAGTGCTGCTCAATCTGGTGAGTGTCGCTTGTCCAACACCGCCAGTGTTGGGATGTCCCCTCCATCCTTAGGCTGTTTTGGTGGACAGAAAAACTCTGGGTGCTGGCAGGGTATCCCTTGGGCTGGAGTCTCAGAGTTATAAATGCCCACTTGCCCTCCCCCCATGCTCTGCCATCCACTCTCCCCTGTTGTGTGCTGCTCCCTTAAGACTCACTGGCAATTCTCTCGACTCTTCCTGGAGACTGAAGGAGCTCCATGCTGGGGTGGGTCTGAGGCATCTGCACTTTTTGGGTCTTTTCTGCTGCGCGCTGGTGACTCCGTGTGGGCTACCTGCTTTGCAGGCACCTACAGAGCAAAGGGAGTTGTGCTACAGCAGTCCCAGGCACCAGCGGGTGTTTAAGGGCAGCTGTATCTCTGAATGCCGCTGCTCTCATGAGACAAAACAGGACATGACCCGATTGCTCTCCTGAGCCCCAAGGACAGCTATGGGCTGTCCCAGCTCAGGAGCAGAGTCTGATTCCCCACAAATTACACCCGTTTGGGTGAGTTAGGGCTGATGTCCTAAAATGGGTGCCAAGATCAGAAAAGTCTTGAAGAGAAACAAGCTCTTGAAAGGCCACCACGTGACTACACTCAGCAGGGGGGATTATCTAGTGGGGTCAGTAGAGTTCTGCCTTTTGAAACTGGGGCTGAACAGAGCCAACTGCTGCAGGATAAAAGCCTAGAGGAAAGATAAGTCGGCATTTTGGGAACGGTCTTTGGTTTCAGGAGCATTCGGGATGGTACATCCCACCATGTGTCTCAGCAACGCAGGAAGGAAGGATGCAAAATCCTCAGAAAACCTGGACGTCGGCTGCACTGGGTCTGTAGGTCACTGCTCTAGCTAAAAAGGGAGTGTGGCTACCAAACTGGGTTTAAAGGAGTGAGAACAGTTGTGAAATACCAGGCTTAGGGAGATTTATGTGCTAATAATCCCAGCTCCCTTATCTGTATGTATTGTTCTCTACTCTTAAATGTCACAGCCACAGACCATTTGTCCCAAAAACTTCTACCTCAGTGTGGTGGGTTGACCTTGGCTGGAGGGCAGGTGCCCACCAGAGCTGCTCTATAACTCCCCTCCTCAGCTGCACAGGGAAGAGAA
>NW_010519880.1:0-1497 GCF_000687285.1 Phaethon lepturus
CAAAAGATCTTAAAGGAACAGGAAGTTAAGCGTATTAAATAATAGCATTTTTAAGTGCAAATAGATGTACATTTGATGTTATAAAAATATTTGGTTATTTTCAGTTTGGAATATCCTTTCAGAGACTTTTGTCGATTGAGTGGATTAATGGACTCTGTCACAGCTGAGTGGATCAACTAGTGGTGTAATTGTTTCTCCCTGAGTCAACCACACCAACATGGAGGGAGTGAATACATGGCTCAGCCCAACATATAATACAAAAACTACACAACTAAGAAAATCATTTTGGAGAGAGCAATGGGCTTGAGCTGGCTTCAGCCCACATGTTCTTTCCTGGTGACTGGGGACACCCAGTGTCATAGAATCATAAATTAGATTGGAAAAGACCTGTAAGATCATCGAGTCCAACTGTAAACCTAGCACAAGCAAGTCCATCACTAAATCGTGTCCCTAAGTGCCACATCTACACATCTTTTAAATACCTCCAGGGATGGTGTCTCAACTACTTTCCTGGGATACCTGCTCCTGTGCTTGACAACCCTTTCAGTGAAGGAATTTTTCCTAATAACGAGTCTAAACCTCTCCTGGTGCAACTTGAGGCTGTTTCCTCTAGTCCTATCACTTGTTATTTGGGAGAAGAGAATGACACCCACCTCGCTACAACCTCCTTTCAGGTAGTTATAGAGAGAGATAAAGTTTCCCCTCAGTCACAGTGAGCATAGTATAGAGACTAGTAATGGGAATCACATTGATGTTGTGATTGAGTTGTGTATTGCAGCTGATGCATTTTGCTATGTGCCACTTACATTTGTATAGCGTTTTCAGTATAATTTCCATCACTCTGCCAAATCAGAAATCTTTTGTAACATCAGCTATCTGCAAGTAAGTAAATTTGATATTAAACATTACATCCTCCATGTGTGCCATATCTAAAAGACTCTGGTCAGGGAGTATTGGACTCTTGACACCTAACCACGTCCTCTCAGTAATCTTTCCTTTTAATTTTTGGTGGCTGCATAACCTATGTTTTTTCCCTTTTAATATCTGCCATTTTTGTATCAACTACAGTGATTCCATTGTTTGACATGTAGATAAAGAGTGAAACAATAGGTCTTCAATTTTCTCATGCAAGCAGCTCACCTGAAACCCATGAATATGTGAAGCATTCCATATATACAACATTGATTCTTCCCTTCCCTATAAACCAATAAATGCGCAAGGCCTGAAGCTTGGTTTCTAGTTCTTGCTTGACAGAAGCTCTGCAATGCTTGACAAAGTGGATCAAAGTTATGTTTGAAAATTGGTTGCCATATGTTTTAGCAGAATAAATTACTTGGTAGTCTATTTTTTTGTGCAATTTATTTAGGACCATTCCAGGAAATAAACAGAAATCTGAAATTTCATGCAGTATAAAGTTTCTGGTGGGATATATGGAGGTATGTGATATTATAGGCTGCTTCACACTTACCAAACTACTGATGCTGAGCTAACCTAACT
>NW_010519881.1:0-14948 GCF_000687285.1 Phaethon lepturus
CTAGTGTTTTTGTGATTCTGTGATTCTGTGATATCTCAAACATAAACATGGTGCAATTTCTGTTCCTTTCACAGCTACAAGCTCTATGAGAAAGAACCACATGTACAAGTAACTAACGCACAACCATTGCTTATCCAAGACGGTCTCCATTGTTCCCAGTCCAGCTGATAAGAGGATTTGCGAAGAAGAGAATTTTCTTCTACCATTTCCTTTCTTGTGTGTTTCTAAGGATAATGAAAGATGCCATCAAGAAATAATGTTTTAGTGGCTTGGTTCTCAGAGGTTGTTGAAATCTGAAACTTTTTTCTTATCATAAATGACTTTAAAAGATTTACCAAAGAATAAGACAAGCATGCAGTAAATAGGAATACATATATTACAGCTTTTACAGTGTACAGATAACATGTAAACACATAACCTGCAGGGCAAATGATGAGATTAAGAAGATGGAACTGGTTCCTGAATGAGATATTTTAGCACCCAAAGCTCCACTACGACTTGGTCATCTGGTCTCTTCACCTCTTTGCCTTCCCTGAAGTGTTCTCCACCTAAGAGCATTTCCCTCACCCCATCAGCTTGGGTGGCAGCAGCAACAGCAGCAGCAGCAAGTGAAGGTTAGGCTAGTATATTCATTCAAGACCCTTCTCAAAGGATGTTTCTCACTCGACTCCCATTACAACTCTGAATGCACAGTTCTGTAACATTTTACAACATCTACTGTACTCTGCACCTCTTATGTTTGCAGGGCAGAGGGTACTTTCTGCATCTTTCATTTAATTTCTGTGTTTTTTCCCTATAAAAAAAAATTCTTCAGCCCTTGCCTAAAAGCTAGTTGTTTTACCCCACTGTTCTATTCTGCGTATGTCCCACCCTCTTTACCATAATTTCTTTGTTTTCTGGATAACAGTTAAACAACCATTTGGACATGCTGAACTGATCACATCACAAACCATGGATGATTTTTTTCTCTTTATTGATATTACAGTTTGATAACTATTTTTAGGCTAATCCAACTCAGGTTTACTACTGTGTGCCTTTTCATTTGTCTGTGTAAGGACCCTGCCTCGTATCACATCCTTGTGACAATAACTACTTGCTCCATTCAGAGAGTTGCAAAATTTTTTCATTCTGAAGACTGCCACAAAACAATACATTGGTTTGCAAACATTCACAGCATCTTTGTTCCCTTGAGACCTCCATAGTTTATTTTCTGCTCCAATAGTTTCCATCCTTCCAGTTTGTTGTCTATCACTGATGTTAATATGTTTCATCTGAAAGCTCAATGTTATCTTTCTCTTTCTGTATGATTTCTGCAAGGTAAAGGAGCAGACACACTTACAGCAGACTGTTGTGTCAAATGTTGGGCTTGATGACCCAGGTACCTGGGCACAGGTAATGTGATACTTGCCCCTGTTTGGTTGGACTTGATGATCTTAAAGGTCTTTTCCAACCTTAATGATTCTGTGATTCTGTGATTTCTGCTGCCATTCTTCCTCTAAGACCATAACGAATTATTAAATAACTTTGTCACATTATGTTATATTCATCTCATCAAAACTTTCAGACAGTTAAAGTCAGTTTTCTAGTCTAAGCTGAGGTTTCTGTATATATTCAAGCACATCTTTAGATATTTATTTATATTCTGTACTGTAGGCATTTAGAATCATAGAATCATAGAACAGTTTGGGTTGGAAGAGACCTTTAAATATCATCTAGTCCTACCCCCCTGCAATGAGCAGGGACATCTGCAACTAGATCAGGGTGCTCAGAGCCCCGTCCAACCTGACCTGGAACGTTTCCAGGCACGGGGCATCTACCACTTCTCTGGGCAACCTGGGCCAGTGTTTTATTACCCTTGTTGTGAAAAATTTCTTCCTTATGTCCAGTCTGAATCTACCCTCTTTTAGTTTAAAACCATTCCCCCTTGCCCCACCACAACAGGCCCTACTAAAAAGTCTGTTCCCGTCTTTCTTATAAGCCCCTTTTAAGTACTGAAAGGTCACAATAAGGTCTCCCCTGTCTAATTTAAATTAGACATGTTAAGTCACCTGCAGTCCATTTTTCAACACTGACTGTAGAGGGCATCCAGGACTGCCCTCACCCATTCTTAACCTTTGAACAGCTCAATTTAGGTGAGATGAACATGATCTCTGTTACTCTATGGATTCATCCTTGGACAGAAGGAAGGATGCACTTTGTGGCCCTCTCTGATCGTACAGAGAACCGGGAGGCCCACACCTGGTAGCCAGGGACTACTAGGACAGGTAAAGGGCAGAGATTTTTGCTAGCCTCAGAAAAGCAACATAATTAAAGAGTTCCTGAATTATTTTTTTCCAGAGCTTTTGTTGCTGTTGCAGTTATCTTGAAGACACACCTTGTAATTTCTCCTCATCAATCTGCCCTTTAATACATCTTTCAGCTTTCTGAGGATAGATCTGCAAAGTGCAATGTACAGTTTAGCACATGTATGGGACGCAGTGCTGGGTCATCCCAGGCCATTACAGCCTGTGTCTCAGCAGTCCTTCTGTGACTGGAGCACCATGTCATAGCAGCTTTACTGCTGGTATACGTACTAGTTTGCAGCTTTACTGTCCCTGCATAGAAATACATTGTGCCGTGTAGACCTGTTGTCAATGCCAGTACCTAACAGGATTCAGATATCCCAGCAGGTCAACAGAAAGACTTACAGCTGATTCTAAAATATCAAAAATGTAATTGCCCAAACATAAAGTCAGCATTTCATTTTTTGAGTTAACGTTATCTCTAGCCAGGGCCTCTCACATCTAATAGCAGGATAAATCAGCAGAACAGAATTGCATTTTCATCTTACGCTAGCAACCTACCATACTGCATGCACAGTGTAACACAGCTCCATGCAAAATACTTAGATCATGAAAATTCTTGCTGAGGACACACAAGGGGTCAATAGTTTCAACACAGGAAAGTACTGTACCACACTCTGAAGCAGCAATACAGGTTTCAAAGTAGTATCATCTGGTATATATTCAGCTCTTTTTGTAAAACTTATTATTTCTTTTGAAATTCCCTGGAGTGGCTTAATACATTTTGATACAAGTTCTCTTTGCATAGTCTGGTGCCTTTGCTGCTGCTGTAATAGATTATTTTTATCATCATCAACCACAAGAATTTCAACAAAGGCAAAGCAAAAGGTATTTGTCTGGATTACCTTTCAAATTTATGAACAAATAATTTCTCAGAGAACCATTTCAGATATCCTCCAAACACTACAACCTTTTACAAGTTCAGACTTCCAATTAAGATCATGCTAGGAATGCAATCAAGGATCTCAGTGCTTAGAAGTTAATTATCTCCTCAGGCTAAGTCATAAACATACTTGTTTTGTTTTTGTCCACTTCGTCTAACGATATAATGTATACGGAAGATACAGATTTTGTCAGTTGTTGTCAAAAGGGCCTATGGTGAGGCTGTGGGAGCTTTTGTCACTGCTGAAATACAGCAAAAGCTAAACTGTTTCTGTGAATTAACAACACTGGGTACTATCTGTCCAAAATTACCCACAGTCTGCCACACCACATAAAGCTTCAAGATTGTTACAGATCTTCTCTGCATGCTCAGCCAATTTATTCATCCCCAAAATTGGCTGGATTTGAGCCATGCATATGCACTTGCTCAATATATGTGCTCTATGAGAGATGATTTAGGCTGACCTCACGGAAAGCTGAACGAGGCTGGAGATAAATAAGTGAATAATTCTTTCTATCCCTAATCAAATGGCTGTCTGATTCACGAGGGCAAAAAACCTCTCTGACTATCAAAAAGCAATGGCAGTGTTTAAAGCTGCCAAGTTAATCCAGCGCAAAGTTGGACTGATTGCCCCAGAGACTTCTAATTGCCAGATGGTTCCGCTAAAGGCCACCTGGGAAAGCGTGTGATTTGGGTGGCTCACATGTACCATCTGATCTGCTGCCAAAAGGCAGTGGTTGAAAACAATGTATCTACTGTCAACATTTCTAGGTTTTCGATGTGTTTGTGGACTAAGAGCAGCCATCACTTTCCAACTCCACTGTAATTCTTGAAAATTTGTCTCAGATATACTATTACAAATGAGATACATTTTCAGGAGGGATATTTAGCCTTGTTCAGCTTCCACTTTCCAAAAGTGAACATAAACTCTAGTTGGTCTGTTGTTATATCTACATTTTCAGCTCAGTGCTAGTCAGAGTCTGGTAACAAGACCAGACACACTCACCATTGTCATCACAAAACTTCACAAAAACCTTAATCAGCATAAAGTGGGGAGAGATATACTTGAGGTGCACTATCCAATCGACAGACACAGGAGCAAACCCAGGCCCTACAGACTGGGCCAAAACTGCCCATGTTCTACACTGGCAATAGGGCTGGGATAAGTACATCCTGGTAAGACCACATCCAACGAGCAGAAACTGAGCTCTGTTCTTCCAGAATAGAGCATGAATTATTTGAACTTTAGCTATAGCAGGTTTTGTAGGTAGGCTATTAACAGCAATATGGACCTCTCATAGGAAATCACACACTCATGAGTCCTCTCATAACTTTGTGTTGCAGACATATCAAAGAATCATAGACTCACAGGAATATTTGGGTTGGAAGGCACCTTTTAAACATCATTTAGCCAACCCCCTCAGCCATTGGCAGGGACATCTTTCACTAGATCAGGTTGCTCAAATCCCCATCTAACCTGACTTTGAACACTTCCAGTGATGGGCGTCCACAACCAATATCCTATTGGTCTTGAATAGTAATGCCATAGCAGGTAACTTATTTCAACAGTGGGACAAATAATATGATTTGACATATCATAATATGACAATAATATGAATGTGCTAGGGAGGAATATTATCACCAAACACAACATAGACTGTAATGGCCTCAGAAAAAGCTTCAGGTGAAACATAGCAGGCTTTCCTGGTTTCAGCTGGGTTAAACCATGACACAGGCTCACAGCAGCCAGCTAGTGGATATTCTCCCAGTGGCCAGCATTCATAAAGGAGATGACTGATGACAAATAAATAATCATCATTATTTTTTTTTTTCTGCTAACAGCTCTGAAAGCATTGCCCTGCCACACTGCTTGCTCACCATTGCAGCCTGCCAGTGCCACAGGTGATCAGTGCTTTACTATGCACACTGTAATGTGGATCTTACTTGTTACTCACTGTTGTGTGTGGCAAGGTTTCTATGAGAAAACCACTCCTTACAAAGAAATAGTGAGAACATTTTGCATTCACCGTTTTGGTGGTTCTTTGTGGTTTAGTGCTTTACATCCATCAGAGACTGTATCCTGAAAATCTGCCAGAAAAAATCCCACTTGTTTTTGTAACTTGAGCTGACATAGACAACCATTCAGTACCAGTAAATAAAACACAGTATCTGGAAACATGGCATACCAATAGACTTTGCAGCAGCTTCAAATCAAGGAAGCCATCAGGAGAGAGCTGAAATGGTCTTCACTCTATTCTAAATGTTAATTCATGTGGTCCTATTCAATGCACAGAACAGAATGAATGCACTGCTGGTACAAACAGGCATGACCATACTGAGAAGTTGCAATCACAAATGCCAGCAGTGAGTTTGGGCCAACTTGCCTATAATACTCCACGTTCCTGCTTTCAGACTTACTTTTTGTAACAGTCAGTGATGTCCAGGCATTCATCCTATTTCACCACTGTTTGTTTTCTGGACATTTAAGAGGCATAGTCTAGATCCAGCAAATGGGCATATTTGCTGTCCTAGGCCTAAAAGTTAAACTTTCATGTCTTGCAGCGGAGCTGGCTGTGCTGCAGCAAGTCTGTTTTCTGTGCAGAACGGAGAGTTGAGCTCCTAGATTGAAAGCCACAACAAGCAGCAGCTCAGAGCTTGCAATAGTAGGAAATGTCAAGCAAAAGGATGTCTAAAATTCTTTCTCTAACTTGAACATAAGTGTGGAGGCTGCCACAAGGCACCTCTGTGAAATATAGTTCAAGCCTACTGTTGTTTCAAAGGGAGCTGGGGACAAAATTCACAAGGGAACCGCTTTTGCTTGGTCATTGGTGCTTATGAGTAAGAAACACCTGCACAGGACAGGGGAGGACTGGATGTTGGAGTTCTTCTGAATCCTCCATTTCCAAAGTCCAGGAGAGTGTTGTCATTATGGGAAATGCTGAGGGAAAGCTACTTTGCCTGTGTAGTAGGATACTTTGCAGGTAAGAAATGAAAATTAGAGGATTATAAGGTAAGACTGACAAAAAGGGAACCTACTGTTATAGTCTCAAGGTTATTTAGACATTTCCTCAGTAGTCGTTAGGAATAATCTAAATCAAACATTTGAACCTCGAGATTCCCACTTCCCTGAAGACTGAATGAACAATTAGTCTATTATAACAAGGCACATTGTAACACCACCTCTACAATCTCAGAAGAATTTAGGGTAATCCGAATGAGCACAGGAAAAATTAGTATAAGGATGTCTTCTTTCTGAATCCCAGAAATCTGAGGAAGAATATTGCAGTGGGACCACCCCAAGAGCTGCAGTGAGGGATTGCATGACTCGCTTTCCAAAATGTAGGTGCCTATATTTTATTCAAAGGGCACTTTAGACTCCTACCTTTTTGTCTTTGTTGTTCTGATCCTTTATCAAGGGTGCTTAAATGAGTGCAGCTTTCTATGTATTAATAAACACTTTTCTGGCCTAACATTGAAATATTTTATCCTTTTTTTTTCTATGCTTACTGCCAGAGAAGTCACATCCAGATTACAATCCAATAGGCAAACTTGTCAAAATCTTCCACCATAAATTGTACTCCAAATCTCTTAGGCTTCCTTTTCTTTTCTTTTCTTTTTTTTCTGGAGGGAATAGATTTCTCATCCATTGTTGTGCCCCACAGCACATCTAAAGCAAGAGCGAAGAGGCTCTGGATCTTAAAATATGAGTCACAACTCTCAATCCAGAGAGCCAGACTCTTTCTCTTACTAAGAGTTGTCTATGAAACTGCCATGAGAAGGAACGAAGTAACTCCAATGTGTAAGTGTGGGGTTTATTTTGGGTAGAATATAATTATGTATTTACTTTTGCTGTCTCACGGAAGAATTTCTGAAGCACATTGGAACTCTGTAAAGATGCAAGAATGGCTTTCATGTTTGCAGTGTTAAGCTGCCAACAAGCAGAACCAATGTAAGTGATCACACTGGTCTCTGAAATATTTTATTCCTTTCCTGTACTCTCAAGGATGTCCCAAGAATGCTCCAAAAGCCTCTCACTTGCAGCACTGGAAAATTTACCACCATCCAACCACTTGAATTAAAGAACAGTATCTCTTAACCGGTAACAAACCTAACTTTGCTATTGTTGTTTTTTTTTTTCCACAAGACAACAAGCCCATTAAAGTACATTGCACAGTACTTTAACAAAGCACTTGATTCTGCACATCTGCACTCAAACTGCAAAAGCAAAATAATGTATATTTAGAAACTACTCACAGATAGAGAAACACACACGTATATGCCTGGTACACTGAGATATCACAAATTATTTACAGTGCTTTTAACACATTCTTCATGGATAGTTTTTGTCAATGAGCTGGAAGAAAATACCATTGCAAAAAGCTTTATTGATAATATATAGAGCTGAGGACTGACTAATAATAATATTCAACCATCAGTACTGAGTCAACGATGTTATAGGTCTGCTGTGGTCAAACCACCTGCACTGTATTACAGCAAAGCATAATCTATCTGGGACTGAAAAGTGAGGACTGCACATGTGAACTGTGGGACCACACCTTGAAAGAATAGTGATTTCCTAAAAGGTCATGACTAGCATATGGAGATAACAAACTGGACACAATATTGATCCAAAGTAGTACCAAGACCAGCCAACTGCTCTTTTGGTCCAAAATTCTCCCCCAGGAGGACCTGAAACACACTCTTCTAATGAGAATCTGAAAAAAACCAGTCTAAATTTTTTTAGTAGAAGAGAATGTAGAGAAGCAATTGGAACTTGATGTAGTATAACAAGAAGATATCGGAAATGTACGTGTCCTTTCAATGCTGTATCTTTAAAGACAGAAGAAAATCCCAAGTTTGGAGGCTGAAGTGAACATCAATCAATGTAAATTAAGTTTCTAATTTTTAATAATAGGAGAATTAAAAACTGGGGCAATTTACCAGTGAATTTTTCATATTTAGAGGTCCTTTGAAGAAAAAAAGGTATCCTCTTAGAAGTTATGAATTTGGTATTAAGTTACTGTTTTTAATAAAAAGTGAAGTGTGTATTTCTGCCACCTGTGTAACACAGGTGATCAGGGAGGTCTCTTTTCCCTTAAAATTGATTGATGTGTTACTTGGAGGCTAGATCTTTACCTTGGGTCTTTAAATGAAATCCCTCTGATCTCAGAAAGCATTAGCGCAAATAAAAACACACAGAGAGATTTGGTTTTCCTTACATTAACCTTAATCAGTCACTGTTATCTGTGTCTATTTTTCCAGTCATTCAATGATTATCACTGGATTTTTCAAAGCCATGTCAGTTTTAGACACACAGATCCCATTGACTTTCAGCTTACACTGTCTACATTGACTACAGACCTCATCAACACAAAATGAACATCTGACTGGACCATGGCTGTTCTTTTCAAGAGTTAACTGCAGCAAATTGGTTACATAATTAGAGCTACAACTTGCCTCATTACAAACAAGCAATGAAAACTTTAATCCTCATTCATCCAAAGAATCAAAGTGTGGAAACTCTAAATCTTGTCTGAAATGGCAGATTTGAACAAACCTTGACAGTGCTAAATGGAGACAGGGAACTCTTTTGAAAGACTTGTAAGATAAATTGATCATGCATGACTCCATTTCTGCCTTAGGGGCAATGTTGATGAACACTGAAAATGCTGCTGTACAGAAAAGAGAAATAGATATTTCTCTGCTTTAATTTTTTCTAGACTTCTTATAATTAGAAGAAATTATTGTTGTGTGATGTTCGTTCATCTCATTAGGCAGTTTAAGAAGAAACAAATTCATCCTTTCTGAAGAGAATGATGCTTTTCTGAAAGCAGAAAAAAAACTCTAAACCAAGTGTTTATAATCTTTTTTTTTTTTCTCAAAGCTGCTAATAGTCTGTTACAAAACCATACATGAAGCATCTGTAAGATGCAGTTGTGGGGCTTTTGGTTCTTTCAGTCCCCCCTTTTTATACAAAAGCTCACTTCTTCATGAAGTAGAGATTGATATGCTTTTTGCTCCTATACGACCTGCCTAGTAACTAGGAGGGAGAAAGATGAACCTTACTCCCTACCCAAATCTGTTACTGAGGATGTCACCACCACTCCATGTGGTACATACTGCTAAAAAAAAACAGTAGGAGTGGTCTCAGTGCAAAAAGAAAATAATTCTGTCTGAGGTAGAAGCTGACCCTTAGAATCCAGTTCCTATGGTCTTAGATGTTCACCAGTTGTAAAACAGCTACAAAGTCAAGCTAAACCACAATTACAATCCACCATACACAGCAGACTGCTGGGTTTTGAACTTACTGTTTTGAGGGAAGGGTAGGTGTCCTCCAGAGAGGACAGAGTGTCCAAAACAATAAATAACCAATAGTTCAAGGGAAACCTCTGGACTTCTTGAGGGTTGGGGCAGGTAGATGTGTGTACCCTTCAGTCATTCCAGGGGAGGGACCTCTGTTTAGATAGCCCATCTCCTCTTCGACCTTGTGGAGGTGGTGGATGGAGCTGTAGGATCCTTTCCATCACTCCCCCAAGAAAAAAGCCTGTAAATTTCTCTACCTGTTCAGAGTGTGCTGTTTTGGGCTGCTGGTTTGAAGTGCTTTGCTGTAAAGTAGTATCAGACACCTTTCCAAGTCTCTAAATATCTCACACAACAAGTGAAAGCAGGGTATTGTGGTTTTTTATGATTTGGTTTGAGGATTTTTACCCTGAATAAACAGGAAAGCAAGGATTTTGTTTCAGAAGAGTTGTAAAGAACATTTTCATAACCCAGGGTCAGGAAAAAAAAAAAAAAAGAAAAAATCCATCAGAAACTCATTGTGTGTGTATCTTGCAATTAGAGTCAAAGCAGGCTGTTCTCCTGAGTATGAATCCCTTATATGCTACTGTCCCCTGTTTGGCTGACTTGTCATCTCAAGCCAGAATTGAACCACATCGCTTGGGATAAAGAATGCCTAGATATATATGAAAAATCATATCTCAGATGTTACGAAATGGTCTCTTTTTTTTTTCAGAGAAAGAGCCAGAATAAAATCAGATTAGTGTACTGTTGTGATGCCCCTATCTTTTGTTCTCTTGCTCTGATGTAAGCACAAAGCCAGGCTGATGATTGTATCAAAAGTATGGGCCCTCTGCCTCATAGCAAACCTCTCCCTGTTTTTCTGTGTATGTGTGTATGTGTGCATGTGTCTGTGTGCTCAAGAAGCTATTTTTTCTGTTGACAGTTCCAAAGCAAATTTCGCCATCCCTGAGCAACCTGATCTAGTTGACGATGTTGCTGCTCACTGCAGGCGGGTTGGACTAACTGACCTTTAAAGGTCCCTTCCAAACCAAAGATTCTATGATTCTATGATTCTATGAAAATACATGTGGTATACAAAACATACTTCAAATTAGTTCTAAAAATTTATTATATGCAAAATACCTGATGGAAAGCAGTGTGGATGCTTAGGTATTACAGACACTTAGTCAGCTTTTCATTAGAGATTGGAAAATTTCCTTGAAAAATCAGCAAAAGTCAGCATACCCTGCAAATGTACAACTGGTGATGAGGAAGATCTATGACCTCAACTCCTAGTTCTGAACTATGGTGAAACAGACATGTGAAATAATCCCTGCTATTCCCAACAAAAACTTGTCTCCCTTTTTCAGTTCAGCAATCCCAGGATTAACATTTACCTACTACGTTGCATCTTCCCTTTTCATTGAATCATTGAACCATTAAGGTTGGAAAAGACCATTGAGATCATCCACTCCAACCATCAACCCAACACCACCATGCCCCCTAAACCATGTCCCAAAGTGCCATGTCTACACGTTTTTTGAACACCTCCAGTGATGGTGACTCCACCACCTCCCTGGGCAGCCTGTTCCAATGCTTGACCACTCTCTCAGTAAAGAAATTTTTCCTGATATCCAACCTAAACCTCCTCTGGTGCAACTTGAGGTCATTTCCTCTTGTCCTGTCACTAGTTAGTTGGGAGAAGAGACAAACACCCACCTTGCCACAACCCCCTTTTAGATAGTTGTAGAGAGCAATAAGGTCTCCCCTAGGCCTCCTTTTGCCAGGCAAAAAAACCCAGTTCCCACAACAGCTCCTCATAAAACTTGTGCTCTAGATCCTTCACGAGCTTTGTTGACCTTCTCTGGACATGCTCCAGCAACTCAAAGTTCTTTTTGCAGCAAGGGGTCCAAAACTGAACACAGTATTTGCAGTGTGGCGTCACCAGTGCCGAGTACAGGGGCACAATCACTTCCCTACTCCTGTTGGCCACACTATTCCTGATACAGGCCAGGACGCTGTTGGCCTTCTTGGCCACCTGGGCACACTGCCGGCTCATGTTCAGCCGGCTGTCAACCAGCACTCCCAGGTCCTTTTCCGCCGGGCAGCTCTCCAGCCACTCTTCCGTAAGCCAGTAGCGTTGCATGGGGTTGTTGTGGCCGAAGTGCCGGACTCGGCAAATCTCATACAGTTGACCTCTGCCCATCGATCCAGCCTGTCCAGATCCCTCTGAGAGCCCTCCTGCCCTCCCGCAGATCAACACTCCCACACAACAACATCAACAGCAGTGTCCAGTTTGGTGTTGTCTGCTATCTTACTGAGGGAGCACTCGATCCCCTCATCCAGATCATCAATAAAAATATTGAACAAGACCGGCCCCAGAACTGAGCCCTGGGGAACACCGCTTGTGACCAGCCACCAACTGGATTTAACGCCGTTCACCACAACTCTCTGAGCTTGGCTGTGCAGACAGATTTTACCCAGCAAATAGTACACCTGTCTAAACTACAAGCCACCAGTTTCTCTAGAAGAATGCTGTGGGAGATGCTGCCAAATCTTTACTGAAGTCCAGGTAGACAACATCCACAGCCTTTCCCTCATCCACTAGGCAGGTCACCTGGTCATAGAAGGAGATCAGGTTGGTCAAGCAGGACCTGCCTTTCATGAACTCATGCTGGCTGGGCCTGATCCCTCGGTTGTCCTGGACATGCTCTGTGAGTGCCCTCAAGATGAACTGCTCCATAATCTTCCCTGGTACCAAGGTCAGGCTGACAGGCCTGCTGTTCCCGGGATCCTCCTTCCGGCCCTTCTTGTAGATGGGATTCACATTGGCAACCCTCCAGACATCATAAATTTTCTACCCAAAGACATTCCTACTTCATGATCCAACCTACTAACCTTCTCATTTACCTGTTTTTCTTTCAAAAGATCTAGAAAACATGAAAATGCCTAAAAAAGGAACGCCAACAAAATCACTGATGAAAAAAGAAGCAAACAAACAGGAGACAGTTCTCAATACCTTTGCTCACAAGAATACAGTACCCTTCTGTAATTCAGACATTTAACAGTTTTTGATCAAAATCAAAGCAAGTCATTATAGGTTTCTTTCAGTGTCAACAGAAAGAAATATTTCCCATCATAAAATGACTTTTTAAGAGAATTAAGATGAATGAGCTTCCAGTAATGCTGCTTCCTCTCCATTGACTATAAAATGTGTCTTGCTTAGACTCAAACAGCTAACTTTTGACGCCTGATATTATGGAATCCAAATCCTGTCCTAACTATACTCCTTTAATACTCTTTGACTATATATTAGTATTCTCTATACAGATGGTCTCATGTTTACTGTAACTGTATTTTAACATGGCTAAAAGCCCATAGACCACCTGTGCTTAGCAGGGCTGCAGATGACACTTGGCCACACGCAGGTGCCTGCTCATCCCCTGCAACCAAACATCCTTGGCAAATGGCCTGAAAAACCACCCCTGCTAAGATGAAAATATGAAAGCACACAGTGTATGCAGATAAAATACACAACAGTCTCCTTAGGGTGTTTGCCGAAACCCATCATAGTAAATAAATGAGTATCAACTAGACTAAACAGTCAGTGGGTAATTTCAAAGTTACTTTTGGAAGAGAGGAGTCAACATTAAAAGGCACATTAACACAGCATAAAATTCTTTAACAGTAGGGAGCGATCTTTGAGCAAAAGAGGCAGCAGTTTGAATCTGGGTTGGTGCTGCCAGAAGTTGCCCCATGGCATCACCACCCTGCCCAGCCTGGGCTGAGCATCCCCTGGCATGCCACAGGGAGATGGCACCGAGCCAGCGAGGGACAGCCAGGGTGACAAGCTGGGACCGTGGAGTGAGTGTGTGTGCATGTGCTTGAGGATTTTTCTTTTTTTATATGTTCTTTGAAGTTTCTTTCCAATTTCTTTCACACTTGGTTAACTTTCTACATTTATTTCCTCTTGTTTTATTTGGTTTTGAAAATTACATTATTGTCTTCAACTGTAGACATTATGAAAAATTGTCACCAAGACATCTGGTTTTACCTTCAAGCTATGACGTAATTTATCAGTTTTTGGTGATAGAGAGAATGTTTTCAGACGTAGTCATGTATATAACAGGGAGAAGGTTTACAACAAGAAGACAACTTCCAAATCTAGCTGAGAGGTCTAATCTGGGAGACATAACAAGAAGCAGGGACTGGATGATGGAGAGCAGGAAATTCAAAGTGGAAATAAAAGTGCTCATTTTTAATGATTCAGGTAAATAACTGTCAAATCATATGCTGTTGTGGACCACCTGCCTCTGGAACTCTTAAAAAAAAATCAATATTTCCCTGTGAAACATTGTTCTGGTTTTGGCTGGAATGGAGTTGTTTTTTCCTCCCAATAGCTGGTACAGTGCTGTGCTTTGGAGTTGGTATGAGGGTAACGTTGATAACACGCTGGTGTTTTTAGTTGCTGCTAAGCAGTCGTAGTGCTTACACTCAGCCAAGGACTGTTCAGCTCCCCACGCTCTGCCAGCGGGGAGGGGCACAAGAAGCTGGGAGGGGGCACGGCCAGGACAGCTGAGCCAGCCTGGCCAAAGGGACATTCCCTTCCAGGTAACGTCATGCCCAGTGTGTGAGCTGGAGTTGGCCAGGCGGTGGGAATCGCTGCTCGGGGATGGGCTATTGGTCACCAGGTGGTGAGCAGTTGCTGTATTGGGCATCACTTGTTCTTGTACATTCCTTTGTCGGTATTGTTATTGTTGTTATCGTCGTTTCCTTCTCTCTTGCTGTCCTATTTTACTGTTTTTATCTCAACCCACAAGTTTTTCCCAATTCTCTCCCTGTCCCACTGGGGGAGGGGGGAATGAGCGAGCGGCTGCGTGGTGCTTAGTTGCTGACTGGGGCTAAACCATGACAGACATATTTTAGTTCATCTTCAGATTATTGGGCTTGATGCAGTAATTATGAAGCTAAATTGATGTCTCAGTGTTCTGCAGCTTGTTAGACTGTTCTCTGGCAGTCACATTTATCTTTTGAAGATCTGTGAAACTTCAGAGCTGACTTAAAAGTAGGAGGTGGGGTTTGGGATCAGGTTTGGGGGGACTTTTGGTTAATGAGAAAATATATTGTGTTTTATTCTTTTTTTTTTAACATTACTGTATCTCAGTTTTCAATGGACCTATTTCTTTAAAAAAGGAGCTGTTTACTATAAAAAAAGGGGTGGCATATTTACTTATATTTTCAATCATAGTTTGAAAGTTTCATTTGGATCTCTTGGGATTTTGCACTGCAATTTCTGTTTCTGCATTTTAAAAACTCTACCAAAATATTATTTTTAGTATCTCTATTATCCAAATGCTGTTTTCCAATGACAGAAATAGAAATACTCTTTGTCCCAAAGCGAGTGCAAACTGGTTCCTGCTTGACCAACCTGATCTCCTTCT
>NW_010519882.1:0-2364 GCF_000687285.1 Phaethon lepturus
TTTAACAAGTCCTTAACTGCTTCCTCCTGGACATTACAATATGTTTGCATAGTGCTTTAAGTTCTTCTGTTTTTCAGATAAGGTTTGAAAATAAAACTCTGTTTGCAATGTGTAGGCTGCCTGGTTTCGTTTCAAAGGTTTCACTTCTTTTTTCCTCAATTATTGTTTTCACATATTATTAAAGGAAAAATCAAATTCCATTATCTGCAGAAGTTCCAGAATGGTCTAGTTTGGATGACAGGGAAATAGAAGGATGGTGAAATGAAAACCAGACTTCTTTTGTGCTCAAAATCCAGATAATTCATTATTATTATTTACCTGCTCAGTTAAAAAAAAAAATCCATTCATTTCTTCGGCCAATCCTAATGAAAACAGTTCTGCTGGATCTGCACATGGAGGACAGGGAGATGATCTGAGACAGCCAGCATGGCTGCCTGACCAACCTAGTGGCCTCCTCTGATAGAGTGACCACATCAGTGGCCGAGGGAAGAGCTACCGATGTTGCCTATCTGGACTTCTGTAAGGCCTTTGACATGGTTCCCCACAACATCCTTCTCTCTAAATTGGAGACATATGGATCTGATGGGTGGACTGTTCGATGGATGAGGAATTGGTTGGATGGTAATGGTCAGAGGGTAACGGTCAACGGCTCAATGTCCAGATGGAGATCAGTGATGAGTGGTGTCCCTCAGGGGTCCATATTGGAACCAGTACCCTTAATACCTTAATCAACGACATAGTGGGATCAAGTACACCCTCAGCAAGTTTGCAGATGACACCAAGCTGAGTGGTGAGGTTGACATGCCTGAGGGGTGGGATGCCATCCAGAGGGACCTGGACAAGCTTGAGGAATGGGTCCGTGTGAACCTCATGAGGTTCAGCAAGGGCCAAGTGCAGGGTCCTACACCTGGGTTGAGGCAACCCCCAGCATCAATACAGGCTGGGGGATGAAGGGTTTGAGAGCAGCCCTGCTAAGAAGGACTTGGGGGACTGGTGGATGAAAAGCTGGACATGAGCTGGCAATGTGCGCTCACAGCCCAGAAGGCCAACCGGATCCTGGGCTGCATCCAATGAAGCATGGCCAGCAGGTTGAGGGAGGTGATTCTGCCCCTGTACTCCGCTCTGGTGAGACCCCACCTGGAGTCCTGCATCCAGCTCTGGAGCCCTCAGCACAGGAAAGACATGGGCCTGTTGGAGCAGGTCCAGAGGAGGGCCACCAAATTGATCCGAGGGATGGAACACCTCTCCTGTGAGGACAGGCTGAGAGAGTTGGGGATGTTCAGCCTGGAGAAGAGAAGGCTCTGGGGAGACCTTACTGCAGCATTCCAGTACTTAAAGGGGGCTTACAGGAAAGATGGGGACAGACTTTTTATCAGGGCCTGTTGTGACAGGACAAGGGGTAATGGTTTTAAACTAAAAGGGGACAGATTTAGACTAGATAGGAGGAAGAATTTTTTCCCACTGAGGATGGTGAAACCCTGTCACAGGTTGCCCAGAGATGGTGGTGGTAGATGCCCCATCCCTGGAAACATTCCAGGTCAGGTTGGATGTCACTCTGAGCAACGTGACCTAGTTGAAGATGTCCCTGCTCATTGCAGGGCGGTTGGACTAGATGACCTTTAAAGGTCCCTTTTTGGAAGGGACCAAACGAGTCAAACAAGTCTATGATTCTATGATTTTATAATGTGAAGGAGAATAAGCATTTCAAAATCTGCCAAGCAGAGTAATTATTTAATCGTGAACCCAAGGCTTGACTGCTCACTGTTTATTTCCCATATTTACGTGAACACGTACTACACACTCAGGAATTCCTGAGTTTTATGTTTGTTTATATATGGCCACTTTATTTGACAGAAACATGTTTGCTGTGACCGCTTGCACTGCTCCGTGCCTGGCGGCTTGTGCACGCAGCTTCTCATCACTGCTGCTGGTGAGGCCACTCTGGCGAGCAGGCTTGCTGGCCAGCACCTTTCCCCACCTGAGGCTCAAGTAATTGCCTGAGGAGGCACGGGATTTCCCTTCTGTAATATTTCAGCATTACATTCACAACACACAATTTGGTTTTTTCCTTCCCATAAACCCAGGCAAATCTGAGAATGGTTTTCAGCTTCCCTGTACGGTGTTATCTGCCTTCAGAGGGAAACAACATCTCCCAGCCCGGGCTGACCACCTCCATGTCAAATGAAGAGTAACAAGTGTTTTAAAACCGCGTTACTTGGGAAAAAAGCCAGGACTGCCCAGCTGTCACGTACGGAGTCAGCTGCAGCACCTCGCCCAGGTACTCCCTCAAGGAGCACAGTCCCACGACCCCCCGGCGGAGTAAGGCGCCGGGCGCCTCAGGGCGGCGGACCTCTGACCAAGGGG
>NW_010519883.1:0-5992 GCF_000687285.1 Phaethon lepturus
AGGGATTGAGGGTTAGTCATAACTGTAAATTAACTTCATGTGATTTTGGGGGTCTTGTTTGTGGCTGTGTTCATCTGCCATCTTTCTGTCTCCCCATACTAGAGCAGATCTACCCTGTCTAGGCGTGGGGAGCAGCTGATTATTCAAGATGCTGTGGGTTTTGTGAGAAAGGCTGGAGTAATTCCAGCTTTTGGTAACCCTGTGCCTTGTTGTTTTGTGCCCCCATAGAAATTCTGGTACTTTGCTGAGCGAACTGCTTTATCTCATGTAACTACGTCCCACAGAATTGTCACAGGTTGTGACTAGAAGCAAATCAGAGATTACTGAGAGTTTAAATAAGTTGCGTGTGGTCTAACTACCATTATTTTTTAGCATAAACCCCTGGAAAACCCATCTGGTTACATGTTCTAGTCCACTTTACTTGAATTTCAGGTTTGCGGACAGCCTTGTCTACTATGGGCTGAGTCTGAACGTGACAGATTTTGGTCTGGACATCTACCTGACGCAGCTTGCCTTTGGGGTGGTGGAGTTACCAGCTCTATTTTGCTGCATTTTCCTGCTGCAGTGGTTTGGGAGGAAGAAAACCCAGGCTGTTCTCCTGGTGCTGTCTGGCCTGATGTGTGTTATCATCACTGGCATCCCTGAAGGTGAACAACCTCTTCCCAACCCAAGAGCACAGCCAGCTAGAGCCCCAGCCAGCTCTACCCTGGTTCATACCCACGATCCCAGCCCGGCTGGCCGCAGACTCACGCTTGTTCTCAGGGGCTGAGCTGCCTCGAGTGCCGCAGCCCGAGAGGCTGCACTCACAACATGCTGGCTTCCTCTCTGCATGACTTCCTTCTCCTTCAGACCTGTGCCTAGTCCTTCAACAGCTCCTGGCCCTTGGCATGTAGTGCCCATTACACACCACCACCCACTATACACATCACCTCTGCCTACTATACACCACCACCTCCTCTCAGAAAAGTGCAGCAGAAGAGGTATTTTAAAAGCCACAACATCTCCCTTCTTTAAATGCACAGGAAAAACACATGCCCCCACCCTCCCCACCCCACCTTATCTGTTTCTACCTACACATTGCCACAGCCCATACCCTCACCCTGCTGCTGTGCTAGTGCTGTGAGTAAGGCTGAAGAAAGGGGTTGCAAAATTATTTCAAGCTCATGGATTTGATATTTCCAACTGAGAACTCCCTGAAGACTGGCAGTGGCTCGGGTGGCTCACTCCAGCTGTAGATTTAGGAGATGCCCAAAGCCTCAGGAGAAATTTGCGTTCACTTTGCCAGTTGTTCAGAGGATATTTTCCAGGAAAGGGTGCACTGGGAATGATTTCCAATGGGTTAGGTAGTAGATTTGCTTGGTAAGTGCATTAGAAAGCGCTGTCCTGAGAAATCCCACTGCAGAGACCTTTGGTCCCAACTGAACCTTCTCCATGGAGGTCACAGTGGTGATCTCTCATCCTCCCTTCAGACCAGCCCATGGCAACCACCATCCTGGCCATCACTGGCAAGTTTACAGCATCAGCCTCCTTCTCCACCTCCTACGTCTACGCTGCAGAGCTCTTCCCCACTGTTGTCAGGTGAGGTCTCCCCACGCTTTGGTGCTTCCCTCTGCCATGGCTCGTGGCAGTGGTGGGGCAAGAGCCCGGTTGTCCCCATGGCCGCACTCAGTCCCATGGCAACCTGGGGATGCCAAGCCCTGCCTGTGCCTCTCATTGCCTCTTGCTCCTTCAGGCAGACCGGTGTGGGGCTGTGCTCGATGTCGGCACGGGTGGCAGGGATCATGGCCCCACTGATCCGCCTCTTGGGCCAGTACCACCAGTCTGTCCCCATGGCCATCTTTGGGAGTGCCCCTGTGGTGGGGGGGCTGCTCTGTGTCCTGCTGCCCGAGACCCGCGGCACTGACCTGGCAGATGACACAGGGGCAGCCGCCCCCCAACTGAGGTGGGTACCTGGAGCTCTGAATTTAAGGAAAAAAAATACAAAGGTGCAAATTTAAGGCAGACAGAAATATGTCAGAAACCAGGATGGAAACAGTGACATCTCTTCCTCTTTCCTTCTTGTGTTCAGCAGCAGGACACCGGAAATTTCGTCCAAGAGAGACACCACACAGGCTGGAGTAGACTCGGAGAAGGACATCTACAGGTGTTTGGAGAGCAAGTTATGAACGGACAGGCATATACTAAAGGTCTAGTCTGATCCAGGCTTTCTTGAAGCAGACCAATGAGGCATTGCTGTCTGGAAACTGGTCTTTCAGATGATCAACAAAATATACGTGGTCAGAGGGACTCTGTCACGCTGCGTTTGGAAAAGATGCACTTCGAACTGTTCCTGAAACCCAGGCTGTTACGCCTGGCTGCGCGAGTCCTCCCGACGTGTTTCCCAGTCCTCTGCAAACTGGTACCCGTGGAACCATCCCTGTCGTGTTTTACAGCAATAAAGAATCGCCAGTAGAGTGGTAGTACTGGGCAAGCGAGCGCCGGGCTGTGTCCCTCCTGCACTAATCGCTTGGGTCGTCGGCCTTCTCGTCGGTCCGAGCCTCGACGTTTGATCAGGATGTCACTGAAACCCTGTCACACACGTAGTTAGCTTTTATTTCTCTGTGGTGTTGAATTTGAGTTTCTACATGAATAATATAAATTATACTCTGAGTTTGATAAGAGACACTTGTAATGCAATATGTGAATAATAAATGGTGTTGATTTTTTTTCCCCCCTACTGTTTCACAGTTGGCCTTTGTAACTGCTATTGGCTCTGGAGTGTTTTCTACACAGAAATTGTAAGCCTGTAATTTAACACACAGATGGAAACGTGTTTGGTTTCCATCAGCCGCAAACAATGCAGAAACAGAGTGTTAAAGTGGAATGACTGGGTTCAATCAGATCTTCTTTTATTTCCATGCCTCCTGATGAAGAATCTATATTTATTTTATCTACAACCAGCTGTGGAAGTTTCCTGAATTGTGCTGTGTATGCTGCAATTCAACGTCATGGTCAGCCTTTAACAGTGACCTTGGTTGGCTGCTGCCAGCTCAGCCACAACATTTTACTGTCATTTAGTGTCACGCAAAAGAAGAGAAAGGTGGCCTCCTCTCCTGCTCTACTTGTTTGCAAGCAGAGAATGTATTTGGCACCCTTTCATGAAGCTGTCTATCTCCTCAAACCACAGCACTACTCTTGGTCCAAGGAGAAGGCTGGTCAGGTAGGTTTGTAGCATCCTTCTGTTTCCCATTGCTTCGTACTATAGTAAATGGGATTTTGAAGGCTGGAGTGTCCCAAGTCCAAGTCAGCCATGCCTGGAGGTGATGCTCATTTTGTGCTTTGGCTTTGGTGCACGAGATCTCGATGATAGTTGTCATCTATCTATCTGGATTTCTGTAAGGCCTTTGACACAGTCTGCCACAACATCCTTCTCTCTAAATTGGAGAGATGTGGATTTGATGGGTGGACTGTTGGGTGGATGAGGAATTGGTTGGATGGTGGCATCCAGAGGGTAGTGGTCAATGGTTCAATGTCCAGATGGAGATCAGTGATGAGTGGTGTCCCTCACGGGTCCATATTGGGACCAGTACTGTTTAATATCTTCATCAATGACATAGTGGGATCAAGTGCACCCGCAGCAAGTTTGCAGACAACAACAAGCTGAGTGGTGTGGTTGACATGCCTGAGGGACAGGATGCCATCCAGAGGGACCTGAACAAGCTCGAGGAATGGGCCTGTGTGAACCTCATGAGATTAAACAAGGCCAAATGCAGGGCCCTGCACGGGGGTCAGGGCAACCCCCGCTATCAATACAGGCTGGGGTATGAAGTGATGGAGAGCAGCCCTGCCGAGAAGGACTTGGGGGTACTGGTGGTTGAAAAGCTGGACATGAGCTGTCAATGTGTGCTTGCAGCCCAGAAGGCCAACCGTATCCTGGGCTGCCCCCAAAGCCGCGTGGTCAGCAGGGTGAGGGAGGGGGTTCTGCCCCTCTGCCCCGCTCTGGGGAGACCCCCCTGCAGTGCTGCGTCCAGCTCTGGAGCCCTCGGCACAGGAGAGACATGGACCTGCTGGAGCGGGGCCAGAGGAGGGCCCAGCAATGCCCCGAGGGCTGGAAGAGGTCTGCTGGGAGGACAGGCTGGGAGAGCTGGGGGGGTTCAGCCTCGAGAAGAAAAGGCTCCAGGGAGACCTTCCTGCAGCTGCCAGGACTTAAAGAGGGCTGATAGATGAGGACAGACTTTTTAACAGGGCCTGTTGCCATAGGACAAGGGGTAATGGTTTTAAACTAAAGGAGGGCAGATTTAGACTAGATATAAGGAAGAATTTTTTCACAATGAGGTTGGTGCAACCACTGGCACAGGTTGCCCAGAGAGGTAGTAGATGCTCCATCCCTAGAAATGTTCAAGGCCAGGTCGGACGGGGCTCTGAGCAACCTGTTCTGGTTGAAGATGTCCCTGCGCACTGCAGGGGGGTTGGACTAGATGATCTTTAAAGGTCCCTTCCAACCCAAAGATTCTGTGATTCTATGATTCTATCTCCCCAAAGTGCAAAATGTCACATACGACCTGGCCATGGCTGGAGATGGGGCAGGGCATTCGCATGATCTGGGCTTTGGCACTGACTCATTGCAGAGAGTCATGAGAGCAGCATTAATGCTGCTTCTCCTCACCTCCTCAGCCATTCTCTGCTGGGTCCCTTCCTGCAGGCTTTGCTCTGGTCATGGACCTGGGGCTTTCCCAGCATGGGGTAAGGAGGAAGGGGAGGGCAATGTCGTCTAGTCAAAGGGCAAGGTCCTGGATTCTGACACCTCTGCCCCACAGCCAGGAGTCAGGGTTGCAGAATAGTTTGTTGTTGTCACTGACACTGGGGATGCGTTGATTGTCTCAGTGGTCCCTGTGGGGCTCCTCTGGCAACAGGAGATATTTGCCCCACATCTCCTCGCCTCACCTAGGGGAACAGAACCAGGGCAGGCTCTGCTGCCCCTCCATGCCTTAGATACCTCTGGCCCTGTCTGACCAGTTTCCTTGGCAGTGGGGAGGTCCCAGTAATGAACCTGGGTCTTCTCCAAGGGTAGGAGAAGAGAGGTTCTGAGAGGTTCTGACCTTAACACAGAGGGTGCAAGTGCAGGAGCAGGGCCTTGCTCCCATGTCTGACATAGGAGGGCCTGAAGAAGGCTTGGATTTATTCAATATGCCGTAGCAAACCCTTCACAGTGTCCCTGGCATTTGCTCACCACTGCCACCTTCAGCACCTTCCCAAAACTGGCCTTCCAGTCACGGCTTGGTAAGCCACTCTATTAAGGTCTTGCATCTGCTCTTCCCAGCTAAACCTTTTTTTCTTACCTTCTCTTCAGCCTTTTGACTCCCTCCCCTTGGCTATGAGGTCATCCTCTTTACCCTAGTTATCCCTTCAGGTCACCTGAGGCACTTTTTACCCTTTGCTCATAACATTATCACAATGAGAGCCCAAAACATCCCATTGCACCCATGCAAAAGTGTGTCTGCGTTCTTACATGCTGTTCCACAACACCTCGCTCGACTCTGTACTGTGAGCTCTATATATTACAGTGCAAGACCACGTAGCAGAGACATTAAGGTGGCAAAACCATTAGACATCATCCCATTTCTGCTGAGCTGGGCAAAACATCACGAGTCAAACTATTCAGGTGCCCTTCAGTCAAAATTCCACCATCCGGTGGTCTTCAAACTAACCAGGTGGAGTGGTCTAGAGAAGAGCAGATGAAATGGATCTTCAGCCTACTGGAGGCATGAATGAGATAGAAGCAGAAGTATATCAAATGTGTTTGGACACCTTTATTTATAATGTGAAGTGAAACAGAGAGTCTCAGAGCAGAGTTCCCAAAAGGAGCCGTGGTTTACTGAATAACTGTGCATTTTTCTCCAAGCTCTTCCCTTAGCCTTTTCCCTCAACGCCATATTTTCCATAAAAGCCCAAAGGAGGCAGATACCAGCCGTTGCAAAGGAAAGAAGGCCATAGGGCATGGGACACCGCTCTT
>NW_010519883.1:6023-8209 GCF_000687285.1 Phaethon lepturus
GAGCTCTTCTATACGCAGGGTCACTGAACAGGAGCACCACAGCAAATCCTTTGAAAAGCAGTGCCAGAGAGCTGGTGGCACCAAAGCAGCCCCTCCTGGTGAGGCATTGTCCTGTGTCACTAGTTTTATCCAAAACTCTGTCTTCATCAAACTGCATATCCATGAGGTACTTTGATCCATGGAAAACATGCAGGCATGACAACAGGGAGGAGAAATAAAGTCTCCTTTAAAAACTTCTTAAGACTTCCAGAAAATAGCATTTGAGCTGTATACAGACAAAGGTGGAACATCACAACTGTGTAACTTCTGGGCTTCATCTGTACCAAGCCAGTGGTAAAAGTCCTCTTGAGGGACAGGAGATAAGAGGAGGGGAAGTACTGGGAAAAAACGTGGTTTTTCTTTATAGTATAAGACAAAAGTGGTCATAAACCATTAAAAGTCACAGATGGATACAGCAAGAAGGAATAGATTAGAACAGAGTAGAATAGACTTCATAGATCCCAGAAAGTTTTGCACATTCTTCTGAGACCAACTGCCACAACATCTCTCAGTTTCCTGGAACAGTCAAATTAATGTGGTCCTACGCTACAGCCCAACAGCACAATTTTCCATGCACAAAGCCTCATGATGTGCTTTCATTCAAAGCCACCAGCACTCAGGCAAAAATTCTGCTGCCTGTTAGACATCTTTGCTCACTGCTCGCTGCTTCTTCCATCGCATCTTTTTATTCTCAGCTGAGTGTCTCAAATGAAAAAAAAATAAAAATAAAAGGAGTGTTTTTAAAGAGAAGGTGAGAAGACCATGCTAGACAGTCAAGAGAAATCAATCCTTCTTGCAAGTGTGAGATTGTTTTCAGTGCTGCAGCTGCTCTGGCTTTCTCTTTAGGGAGCACACTACTCCTTCGCAAGTCTATTCAATGCTCTAGCAGGTGTCTCAGACAAAGTTTACAGACTCACGTTCCTGGAGATGGAACAGAAAAGAGGAAGAGAAAATGTTGCATCCATGCTGGGTTCTGACTTCTTTCTTCCTTTCCTTAAATGAAAAACATCAGATTTTCTCCATCGAGAGCACCGTTGAACACCAGAGACGGCATGCAGTGCCTGAGGACAAGCTATAGAGGGAGATACAGGGAGGCAAAAAAGAAAAGGAAAGACAAGACCTGGCAGCGACCGCTTGAGAGGTGGTGTTGTCCTGCAAATGGAGACCCTGCCTGTCCTCAATGCCAGCACAGCACTAGGTTGCCTTTAACTAAAGCCGCTTGCAGGTCCAGCTAGAAGTAAGTGGTCTTTATGTACTCATTGTCTTGGCCACCATCTTTTCCTTTCATCTGTCCGTTTTCAGAGCTGCTGTTGGCATTCTCACAGACCTGATAAAAGGGAAAAGAGTTAAAAAGTGAAGAAAGGCCCGTTATGAGCTGATGGCAGCCTTCTCTGAGACATGCAGCCTTCAGCAACCTAGCTTCCCATTCCCACTGTCTGGGCCCCCACAGACACCCTTCTCCCAACAGAAGTATCAGGGTGCAATTCCACCCTGCCCCACGGGCAATGGGGTGCTGGGAGCTATGCAAGGTCACAAGCCCTCCTAGGGTAGGGGGAGGCAACCGAAGCACTGGCTGTTTCTGGAGTCCTTCCATCCCATGGACAGGAATGAAGCAATGACCACCATGGGTCTGAGATAACCCTTTGGGTTATGGGGCCTCCTCCCTTCCCTCTTCCGTGGGGTAGCCCCACTCCCTGCCCTCCCGCTGCTGTAAGCCCTCAAAGACACCCCCAGCCCATGCAATGCCGATGACCTCCCACAGCACTGGAACCCCAAGTCCCTGCCCAAGAGGGTCTGGTGGTGCCCATGCCCAGGAGGCAGCACAGGCACTGCCAGGCACTCACCTCAGCTGGGAGGTGGCCACCCGCTGTGTCATCTGCCAGGTCGGTGCCGCGGGTCTCGGGCAGCAGGACACAGAGCAGCCCCCCCACCACAGGGGCACTCCCAAAGATGGCCATGGGGACAGACTGGTGGTACTGGCCCAAGAGGCGGATCAGTGGGGCCATGATCCCTGCCACCCGTGCCGACATCGAGCACAGCCCCACACCGGTCTGCCTGAAGGAGCAAGAGGCAATGAGAGGCACAGGCAGGGCTTGGCATCCCCAGGTTGCCATGGGACTGAGTGCGGCCATGGGGACAACCGGGAC
>NW_010519883.1:8514-9445 GCF_000687285.1 Phaethon lepturus
ACTAGGGCCGAGCACCACTCGGGATTGGTGGCTGGAGACACGCAATGACAATCATGTTGCCCACAGGGAGCCATCTCCCCTGAACAATGCCTGAATATGGACTGAGGAGCAGTTCTGGCCCTGGGGCCACCCTCAACACAGTTTACATCCATCATCTCACCACCCCACATATTCATTTTCTCAGAGCACAACTCTGCTAATGGGTAGCCCACCAGGCTCAGCTCTACCATCTCCTATCACTTTTGGCAAGCAAAAGTTTGCTGATCAGAATGGGCCTTGGGGAATTAGTCACATCCCTTGTGGCCACGGCACCAGCGTCAGCTCAAGCCCTGAGAGATGTGAGCCAGCCTGATTGGGAGGACAGGACCTGCACCAGCAAGAGACGGGTCAAGGCTCTGTGCCTCTGTCCCAGAGGTTGTCCTCTCAGGATGGGAAGAGGTTGTTCACCTTCAGGGATGCCAGTGATGATCAGACACACCACGCCACTCAGCAGCAGGAGAACGGCCTGGGTTTTCTTCCTCCCAAACCACTGCAGCATGAAGATACAGCCAACACGGGCTGGGATTTCTACTGCTCCAAACGCAAGCTGCGTCAGGTAGATGTCCAGACCAAAATTTGTCACGTTCAGACTCAGCCCATAGTAGACAAGGCTGTTGACAAACCTGAAAACCAGGCAGGGTGGCACTGAGCATATCTATTGGCCATGAGGAAATACAATATTGATCTCCAATGACAACATTTTGACCAAGACATAGGATTTCTAAAGGGACATAAAAAACAGACCAATACCATCAGACTGCCAAAGCTGGAAGAGCTCTAAATTTTTCCCACAAACCATACAGCATGTTGAATAGCCAGAAACATATATATCCATCAATAACACCCAAAAACGACGATGTGAATTTACAGTTATGACTAACCCTCAATCCCT
>NW_010519884.1:0-617 GCF_000687285.1 Phaethon lepturus
CGCCGCCCGCAGGTTCGCCCACCGCTCCTCCTTGCCTTTCTGGAAGATGGCGCTGGCAGTTGCTCGGATCACCGGGAGTCTCCCCAGATCAGCAGGCAGAGCGAGGCCTGGCGCTGGCACGGCATGGCTGCCCCGAGCCCTGGCGTGCTCCCCAGCCTGTCACACAGCCACTGGGGAAACGGTTGAAAGAACACACTGGAAGGACGCTGCCGGCCCGAGCTGGCGTTCACCCGCTGCTCTGCTTGGCCGCCAGGCTCGCGTCTCTCTCTTCAGCGACGGTTAGGCGGATGCCTTTTCCATGGGGCAGGGAGAGCCGCGGCTCGTTGCCCTGAAGCAAGGGAGAAGAAGCCACCTCACATCACGCAACGCCGGCAGGGGCCGAGCTCTCCCTGTCGGGGGGAAAAGCAGCAGAAGCGAGGCCCTGCCCGTGGTGGGCCGCGCACCCGTGGCCGTGGCACTGGCCCAGCAGAAGCCCCGTAGGAAGGTGCCGAAGGGGCGCAGGCCTGCAGCTGCATCTGCCGGTCCCGGGCCTGGGCGTCTCCACGGCGACCGCCAGGGCTCTGTGACAGGGGGCCGCATCATGCCCAGAGGCCATTGTGACATGGGTCCCCACGGTG
>NW_010519884.1:865-1321 GCF_000687285.1 Phaethon lepturus
GGGCCGGCGCTGGGCCGGGGCCGCACGGAGCTGCCTTGGTGCCGGGCTTTGCTGGCACTGTGGGGGCCGCTGTGCCCAGGCGGCCGCCTCCATCTCACGCCTTCTCCTCCTCCTGCCCGCAGGCACGCCACAGGCAGCCAAGTGCAGCGCCGCAGGGTAGCCAGAGCCCGGCCCCGTCCCACCATGGGGCCAGGCTGCCACCGCTCCCCCGCCCCGCCGACTCCTCTGTGACCGGGGGCCGCATCATCCCCAGAGGCCACTGTGACATGGGTCCCCACGGTGACCGGGGGTATTTAAGGAGCGAGCGCCCTGGGCTGCCCACTCCCAGGAGAGCACCTCCCTCAGGAGGCAGCATCTCCCCTGGGTGCCCGTGGAAGGTCTGCGGCAGAAGACGCCAAAGATGCCCATGGACGAGGAGGCGAACGCCCACTCCCAGCCTGCCAACAGGCTGCCGAG
>NW_010519885.1:0-345 GCF_000687285.1 Phaethon lepturus
TGAGAAATTATAGGGACGACCCAATAGGGGTAGCGAAAAGATTTGAATTGATAATTAACAATCAGGATCCTGACTAGAAAGATATAGATTTAATGTTGGATGCAATGACGGAAACAGAGAAACAGCTAGTGGTTAAAACTGCTCGAACACATATAGAAGCCCTTATCAGTGCAGGAACGTATACTGGTGGAGTAGATAGTCATGTTCCTCTCAACGATCCGAACCGGGATCCTAATAATCGTATGGAATATAGACAATTGAAGTCATATCAAAAGTGGATAAAATTTGGACTCGAAAATGGAATTCCAAAATCAGTAAATTGGTCACAAATTGTATGAGGTAAAG
>NW_010519886.1:0-38934 GCF_000687285.1 Phaethon lepturus
AACGTCCACAGCCTTTCCCTCATCCACGAGGTGGCAACTGAATGGTAACCTCATGGAAAACTTAGTATTTTTTACATTTGTTCACTGATCCTGTGCAAGAGCTGGAAGTTTCAACATGCAGGAAAAGAGTCAACAAAAACCCTGAACACCCAAAACATCTTTCCCTTTCATAATAGCTCTGTCAGTTACTCTTTTGTAAAGCAATCTGATTCTAAATGTCATGAACACAAGGCTTTTCTGCAGAAACAACTTTCTATGTAGCCAAGCACTAGTAAATTCTATTAATCTAAATTGTGATTACAATTGTAACTCTGTCTTTGTGACAAAGGACAATAGAGTGAAAACAAATCGTAAGAGGGAAAGGGTACTACCCGTTGTTCCTGTATATTATAATCCGAACTAAAGGAATACGCTTTAAGTGTCACAGTGATACAATAATTTCTTCTGTTTAGGGTCCTATTGGTGAACAGGGCAGTCCTGGCATCCCAGGTCCATTTGGCCCTCGGGTGAGTAGAATGTTTCAGGTTTAAGGTTTCTCTTGCTTGTTTTTTTCCACAATCAAATTTCTATTTCTGATTCACTTTTATTTCACTGGCTTTTATTGACTTCAGTATCATGTGGTGATTACCCTACTGTCTTTTGCTGAGAGACGTTACCTTGTTTAATATAGTAAAGCTTTGACATAAGTGTAGTTTACAGCTATATAAAAAGCTCAATTCAGAGTAACTACATGGCTACAGTCTCTTTTTAGAGACACTTTTGCAGCAGCTGATGCAAAGCCACATATGTGGCAGCTCTGCTAATTGCTACTCTGCCTTTCATAACCCCATGGATGTCATTCACCCAAGAGTAAAGGAGAAATATGACTCCCTTGGATGTTCCCAAGTGACAGTGTATCTCTGAGCCCATATACATGTCGGCATACAGCAGCTACTCCAGTCTGCGTAGCACCTGGAATTGAACCCACTTAAATGGTCTAGAAAAACCCCATACAGCTGAGGCAATTGACTTCAGAAGAACAGCATTGAAATTGCCATCTTACTTTCAAAGAAGAAAAAGGGTGATTTTTAAAAGTTTGGTAATAGACACAAATAATTGGATTGCTTCCTCAAAAGATACTGCTTGTAAAGGGCTGTTTTATAGAACTTTGTTATTAAATGCTAAAATACATTCCTTCCTTCTCTTACATTTTCTAGGGTCCTCCAGGTCCAGTCGGTCCTTCTGGCAAAGATGGAAGTCCTGGTCCACTTGGGCCAATTGGACCTCCTGGTGTTAGAGGGAGTGTAGGAGAAGCCGGACCTGAGGTAAGTTGATGGGAATACAAAGGGAAAAGGTTACTTCAAATAGTGAGATTTTTTTACAGTCCATTGCATCACTTTCTCAAACATCCATGAGCTCAAGACAAATGGTAACATTTGGTGCAGTTTCTCCAACAAATAGCCAGGGTAACTGTGTATTGGAAGGCTTATTTCTTACTGGACCTGTGAAATCTCAGTCTCATCCACCAGTGCTCTCCTTAGGCCAGCCTGGGGCTACGTCTGGAGTTAGCACTGGATCCTGCTGGATCTGCAGTTCAACATGGCTATTTGGCAAGTTGGGTCCTAAAACCTCAGGCCTAAGCATAGGTCAGTTGGTGTATCTGGAACCAGCAGTAGTTAGAAGTCAGTAGTCCTGACTGTCAGCAGAGGTGGCACTGAATTAGAACAGCCATGTGACTGCCAGCAGCGTACTCCATCGTGCCTTGCCTTAAGGAAATCCTTCAGTCCAAATGAACAGCCCAAACTCGAACACTCAGCTCAGCTGCCCTTCAGCCATCATCTGAGGTTTACAGATCATCTGAGATTTACAGACATCAACTGTGAGCTGATTCACAGTAATGAAAAATAGTGTGACCGTTTTAGAAAAAGTCCTAAACCTTTGCTAAACGCCCCGGGCATGTTCTACGTTTACCAATTCACGACACCCTAAGGCATAAAATGTAAGTTATGTTATCCCAAGGAAGATAAGTTAGGAAATTAGAGGAATTTGAGAAAAGGGTGATCTGGATGATCACGTGAAGAATTAAGACTGGTATTGCTTACTTTGGGGAAGAAGTGGAAAAGGTGGAATAAAACAATGAGCAAGACAGAGAAGGCAGTTTCTGCTGTTTTTCTATCTTGTAAGACGTGGTGTTTCCTGTGTTTCTTGTGTGCTAATATTTTCCCTATTTCATTTGAATTTCTGCCAGTTATCAGTATCTCCACTCCTGTTGAGGCACCACAACATGAATGAATAATCTATGGTAGAGCTTAAGAATGTAATGTGTATCCAGATCCTTCATCTGTGTAAGGAGACAATACAAGAAATATCTCATACCAAAAACTAGTTTTGCTTTCCATGGTGGCTTGCTGCAACTATAAATTAGAACCACAAAGCAAGAAATAAAAGTTAAGATTTCATTTGTCAGACACGGAGTGTATTAGTTTGGGTGTGTGCCCTGTAGTAAACATTTGGAGCACTAGTTGTGAATTCTGAAATAATTACTCACAAAGGAAATGCCATGTTCTGATATACCAGCTCATGCACCAGAGCATCAAAGTTACAATGAAGGTATGTTACAGACTTTCTGCAGCCAAAGAAGAGCTGGCAGAGCCTGCAGGTGGACATACATTTATTAACAGATACAGTCTGTCTCAAGACTCGGTTACCTCCCCAGGTGTCACAATTCAGGTTGACAGAAGGACCTCACAACCAGTCATTCAGGAAAACGTACTTAGTCAGGAAAACACCTGCTCTGCCAAGTAAGGACGGTGTAGATTCTGTCTCACATATCTGTGGCCAGAAGGCTTAACACTGTGCAGGATAAATGTAAAGGTATTTCTAGTGCCAAATTTCCATCCAGACTTTCTAATTGAAAATATGCCTGAGGCGACTCAAAGGAAGCAGGAATTTTACATGGCTCTAAAAATCACTTACAGCTGTTGGGAATTTTAAGAAATAAAGTTATTAGGCAGGGACTTGAACAAGCAGGGACACGTGGTTTAAAAAATGGAATGAGGAGGCCATTCCTTGATGACTTAGACTAGATATAAGGAAGAAATTTTGCACAATGAGGGTGATGAAACACTGGTGGAGGTTAGCCAGAGAGGTGGTAGATGCCTCATCCCTGGAAACATTCCAGGTCAGGTTGGACAGGGCTCTGAGCAACCTGATGTAGTTGAAGATGTCCCTGCTTATTGGAGGGTGGTTGGACTAGATGACCTTAAAAGGTCCCTTCCAACCCAAGCTATTTTGTGATTCTATGGCTTTTTCTAGTTGTTGAGTCTGAAACCAGGAGTAAGAAAAAGTTGAGCAAGATATTCAGACAGGTAGAGAGGGCATGAAGCAGAGAGAGTACCTTACATGCAGTTCTAATCTCTTACACCTGTTCTTGGAAATGTGAATTGTTTATATCTGAATCTTCTCTGTGCATTAGGGTGACTGACTGTAAAGTTCTGCTTTTTTAGTGGCTGGCTTTGCTATCATTTTGCATAGTATTTACTCTGCTGTGCCTCTGTTGCCTTTTTTATTTTATTTTTTTTAAACTTAGGGTCCACCGGGTGATCCTGGCCCTCCTGGTCCTCCAGGACCTCCAGGCCATCTCACTGCTGCCATTGGTGACATTATGGGACACTATGATGATGCTATGGCAGATCCACTGCCAGAGTTTACTGAAGATGAAGCAGCCCCAGATGACCATAATAAAACAGACCCAGGAGTCCATGCCACACTGAAGTCACTGAGCAGCCAGATTGAGACTATGCGCAGCCCAGATGGTTCAAAGAAACATCCAGCACGGACTTGTGATGACCTGAAGCTGTGCCACCCATCCAAGAAGAGCGGTGCGTATAAACACACAATCTCCTGTGTGTGCCATATGATTCTGTCTTATTTCCAGTAGATACTTGGTCACTGGAAAAAATGGGTAATATAGATTCTGATCGTCTAAATTGACATTGGGACTAGGAGCTTGCAAACTACTTCTTGCCAATGAAGTATATATGCTGATGTATCCCTTATTTATTTATTCAGTACTTATTCAGATGTATTTTAAAATCTGAAATATTTTATACTTCCATGGAACACTGCTTCTGAAAGTGTTCTCACCATGGAGTACCACTTACATGATGACAGAGCTAGCTTGGTGCACCAGTTGTGAGTATTTCTTTAATCACTATTAGCTCAAAATGTTACCTGTGGGCTGATAACCTGCGACTACTTTCCATCCAGAATTCTCTGCTGCTGCTCCATAGTGGCAATTTGTAGATGGCAATGTGCTAACGTACCATTTGAGACTTTCCCTGATTTATATGGATTACCAGCTATAAATCAGAACAGACTGGAAGGTAGAGAGAATTTGTGGCAGGCCTTACCAGCTTTTGCCAGCTCGTATCTTGAAGTAATGCTATAGTGTATATCTGACACAGACATCAAAACATGCATCAGATTATGTGAAACATATGCCTCTTTTCCTCGTGTTTTTTACTGACGTGACATACTTTTGCTTCTTTCTCTCCAGTTATTTCAAGAATCTTAATAATGTCACGAAATCACGTTTTATGTTCTTTGTAGGTGAATATTGGATTGATCCTAACCAAGGGTGTGTTGAAGATGCTATAAAAGTATATTGCAACATGGAAACTGGAGAGACCTGTATTTCTGCAAACCCGTCTACTATACCACGTAAAACATGGTGGGCCAGCAGGTCATCTGATGTAAAACCCATTTGGTATGGCCTTGATATGAACCGGGGATCACAGGTAACTAAATATACTTAATGTCAAGAACCAACTTTTATGAAACTCGTTTTGTCCTGGTTTAGAACTTCATCTGCTATCTGAGCAGCTTCTGCTGCAGTCAGAACGTGATGACTATTGTTTGATTGGCTTATATTCAATTGGTTCTTATCATACAATAATTATATGAAAGAGCTGGGAGAAACAATGCGAGTGCATCTAAGGCAGGATTGGCTTTAAGTATACCAGTGCTGGAAGAGATTATTTATCTCGATCCTAAAAACTTCAACTTCTCCAGCAGTCTACTTCAGTCACTCACTATCCTTGTCCTTAAAAAGTGTACTTTTACCCTAATATATTATTTAAATCACTGCTGTTTTAATTGAATTCTACCCTTTTTTTCAGAAAATTGTTATTTCAATTTTTATTTCATAGGGAGTAATTATATATCTTTAAAATAAGTATTTGTTGTGTAAAAGTAATAGTGCTGTTATCAGCTGGATTCCTGATGACAATTCAGAACTTCAACAGTGGAGAACAGATGTGATATTGAGAACAGATGTGTTATTGATTGCTTTTTTGAGATGCTTTCATTTATTACTAAATTCAGGAGAACTTGCCATGACCCAAGATGTCATAGTTGATATTTAGCTGCCTGCAGAGCTCCATGTAGGGTTTTTTGTAAGTCAGATGCTCTTTGGAGGAAGAAATTATCTTCAGGAACACTCTAAAAGACTATTTCATTTTTGAAAACTGTCAGATTTGGTAATTAACAGTGTTATCTGCGTAATAGTCATATGCATTCCTTACGGGTTCTAACTAATAAATATGTCCGAGATCGCTAAACAGAGATAAAAAATGACAGTGTCAGTGCATAAGATTTTCTTTTTTTCTTTACCAGTTTCAGAGAAAAGTATACACTTTTAGTTATTCATGATGCTTTTGGGTTTTTGGGTTTTTTTTAATGATTCATAAAGCATGAATAAAATGAAACCTGCACAGGTAGGGAAAATATCTCAGGAATTTTAGAGTTTTTGTTACTGGTAGTAAAGTTGCTTCTGTTTTTATAGAAAGAGTAGCATGTCACAAAATATTTTTCAAACTTCTGTGTAAGTTAATTAGTTGATAAAGTCGATATGCAAATCTATAGGTATTTTTATATAGTCAAACTTTGGCTGCTTGTGATGCTTCTAAGTAGAATACAAAGCCCATCGAAAACAAGCTGCTAAAGTTGCAATATAGCAGGCACACTGTAAAAGGGTTTCCTGTGTTTGACATCTCTTACCTAATTTGAGGTTGCTCTAATGCACTATTTCATACATAAGGTTTAGCTCCTACTGAATCCCTGGGTGAAAGAAAGCAGAAACATTCCAAAACTTGGCATGTCTGTGGAGGCCCCACTGCCTTTGAGTGGTTCAGCTGCAGAGCTTTATGGTCAAATTCTCCAAAATGATCCCTATTACAGGATGTCTACATTTCTTCATCCTCAACTGGCAACAAGTTACAAAAGAAACCATTCTTAGATTTTATGCAATAGGGCTCCTGCTAGTCATGTCTGGAAAGGGTTACGGTAATGACAGATGTTTCTAAAACACATGAACTCTTAATGAATTTTCACATAATACACATTGATCTGTTTCTTTATCTTCACAGTTTGTGTATGGGGATACAGCTGTCACTCAGATGACGTTCCTGCGCCTCCTATCAAAGGAAGCTTCCCAGAATATCACTTACCTTTGTAAAAACAGTGTTGGGTACATGGATGACCAGACTAAGAACCTGAAAAAAGCTGTAATTCTGAAAGGGGCCAATGACCTGGAGATCAAAGCGGAGGGAAACAGCCGATTCAGATATACTGTTCTGCATGACAGCTGTTCTGTAAGTTTGGCTTTTTGGTCATTTGTTACAGAGAAGGACTTTTGTCTTCTAATGCTTTCAGTTCTTCCTTCATTTAGAAAAAATCCATAGAATGGGGTAATTAAAATGCTGCAGAATTTCACCATGAATTGTAGAAGTAACTGATCAAATAGGTATTTTACTACAATTCTAGCTTCACATAGTAGAAGTCTGCAGTATTTAGAGGATGTTTACAAATTACTAGTTAGTAGTGAGCATACTGAGATACGTATCTTGCTATTTTGCATTTTCCAGCATTTGTGTACCTCTGTGTGGAATCAAAGAGGTCAGATAACCTCAAGCATTTGCCTGCCAGATGGGTAACATTATCGCAGCGGTACGCTGGAGGAAACTCATTGGTACTATGACTGACTGAGTTGGAAAGGAAAATGTTCCCCCAAAAAATTCTTAGTGGGCATAAAAACCAGCAAGTAGTAAGTTTTTCCATGTTCGTTAGCATTCTCGGCCAAGTCCAAGATACTGGCAAAATATTTCTAAAATTAGTTTTGTATTTAAAATAACTTAGAGTACTCTCTGTGCTTTAAAGTAATATAGACCAAGAATGTGTGTGCAGGTGCATATTAACACATGGAGAAGAATTCCATAACATAAAGAAAAATCAGTCCAGCTTGAGGGCGAAATCCTGCTGTGTCAATCTGGCGGGCCTGTTCCTCACTGTAAAAACAAAATATATGCATTTTAAAATAACCAAGGTGCAGTACAGTCGGGGGTGTGTTGCTCAGTGAAGATACAGTGAGATCTGTCTGAACGACCTCCGACAACAGACACACCAGCTGGAATTCAGGCTGTTTCTGACATAAGCTCTGGCCTAAGTTTTTCTTCTTTTTTTTTTTTCTCTTTTTTTCCCCTCCAGAAACGTAATGGCAATGTGGGCAAGACTGTCTTTGAGTACAGAACGCAGAACGTGGCACGCTTACCTATCATAGATATTGCACCAGTGGACATTGGCAGTACCGACCAGGAATTTGGAATTGAAATTGGGCCAGTTTGCTTTGTGTAAGAGGAAGGGGGGAAATTAACGCACTACCCAGCAACAGCAGCAATTAAACACATGAACTTAGACTGATTGAAGTTAATCCTGAGACTCTTGAAGTAATGGCTGATATTGGATCAGCATTGTATATACGGTTCTTTTTAAATGCCCAGCCTCCTTTTGAATATTTATTTTACTTACAAACCTTCCATCTTAAATGATTGAAACCAACTTTTTAGTACGACAGTACAATTTTAAGAGGATCGATGACCACCTTTTAAAAGTAATATGAATCTTTTTCCTCGCTTTTGTTTCAAATTATTTTGAAATTTACAGGTACTCAAAACAGATAGTTTTAATGTGGGACTACGTAAACCTCTAAGGATTGTTTCTTTTGCTTGGATGCATACTGAATAACAGAAAAGTAGAGCACTTCTGTGAACCGTTGGCTATACTTCAATCATACCTACTTCCTTAACCCCAGTTTGTCTTCCTGTGGTTGCCAGTATGATAATCATTAACAGAAATCTATGTCTTTTGTAGAAGAAAATCTCTTCAGACAAGATCATCTTAATTTGGCATTTGTCTTTCCTGCACTTTCCTATGTAATAGTCTGCTCAGAAGAGTATTCCATAGCCACGATTAATTTACTACTGGGGTAAATACGAGTTTTCAGTAGGGGTGTCCCATATCTTAAATTTTAAGGCCAGACTTCACTTCTTGCAATGTATCTGTGTAATTCTATTAAATTATCCTTAATCTTCAAAATACATCTTAAACCCAATACTTGTTGATTTTCCAATACTTGCCCATCTAAGAAGCCATTACATATCAAATTATACAGATGTCTTTATATATGGTGCCAATTTATGTATGTTGCAAATCATTCACATGTATACCAGCCCGATTGCTAATAAAGAAAAAGAAAGTTTAGAAATTCATTGTTTTTACCTGACATCCAGACATGCATCACCAGTAATTTGACGTATCGGCCTTGACTTGTCAAGGCAAGAAAGTTCCATCGTTTCTTAGCATGAGCTACCTCATCTCTGGAAGTTGGGATGCATTTAATATTCCTGTTTTTATTTTAGCTGTTAAAAGGTGCTATGCTTCTGTTGTTATTTCGAGAAAGGAGATAGACAGGGCAAAATCAACAAAAAAGTGATGGTGCTAAATGACTCTGTAGAAGGCTGATGAAATAAAGATGCCTACTGTCAATGTCATTTTCAGAGCTTAGCTGTTAGGCTTACGGTGTTTGAGAGAACAATGTTACAGTGCATTTATTTGTTGGTCATACAGTATATAGAATGTTTTGTACCACTGGCATGCTTTATTTTGTAAAGTATGTGGGTACAAACTTACTTAGTTTTTTGTTTCTTTATTGCATCTGTGCTCTCCACAGTTTTTGTTTGTTCCTTTAAAAAAAAATAAACAGCTGGGGCCATCCCTAAAGAAAGTCATGCACATAGCTTTATTCATGTATCTTTGCAAAGCATTTAATTAAATACATGCTTCTCGCTATGTAAGTGGTTTCCTTTTTGTAGAATTCCTTCCAGTCGTGTCCCATATCAATTCATTTCAGCAAATTAAAGATAGAAGTATTTAACTTTTGTTATGTTGCTCTTGGAATAACTCATTTGCAATGTATTCTCCTGAAGTATTTTATGCATAGGAATATTAAGGTATTTTGAATAACACCCTCTTTGTGCCAGTTTTTACAAGACAGGTGTCAATCTGTATGGAGTAATCTCCACCAGCAGTCCTATTAAAGCTACCTAACTAGTATTGTTTGAGACTGCAGAGAAAGAGAATTTTTATTCAAGGCTAAATAAAATGTGATTTAGCCAATTCCCAGTGTCAATGTAAGCTATTGCTGATAGAAAACAGTTTCTGGGCAAGCCATAAAGTTGCATTGTAGCAAGGCAGGCAAGAATTTGCATTCCTTTCCCCCTTCTGAAAGAGTAGGAGCTTTGCAGTTTTCCAGGTTGTCCATATGCATGTGTAGAGCCTGGGAACAGGGAAGTTGACCGGTTCACACTGATGTTACCTGTTTGCTTGTAGTACCCAAGCAGGAGCTCCATGATTTGTTTTTTACTAGCATGAAATAAATGTTATAAATACATGTCGGGAGTTAGCTTCTATCACATTGGATCCTTGAGAGGTGTTAGATAACGTTAATTTCACTGAATAATCTGAGGTGTAATGGCTTGCTCCAACATGTTCATGCAAAGGTAGCTATCCAGTGGGCGTGTTCATACCTCTACAGGACGTTTATCCAGATGCACAAAATAACATTTCACGCATAGATGCATGTTTGAAAGTTATTTTTAATATCTGATTTTCATCAGCAGAGTATTATAATCCATTATTAGTATAAAAGTTTTGTGAGGTTGTTGAAGTAGAGTATTTCATTATGAAGAGTACTCTTTTTTTTTTTTTTTCCTTTTCAAGTCTCTCTTTGCATCTGTCTCTCTATGTGAAGCGTGCAGTTTTTCCTCAGCTGGGTGCCTTGAGCACTGCAGAAGAGCTTTAACTAGAAAGCACTCTAATCTGTAAAAACCATCGCTGGAGAACCACTGAACTGAAGTCTCACTTGAAGTGTGAGCTCTCAGGACATACAAGTAGTTAACTGAGGAGTCTTTGTCATACAAGTGGTTGGACATGTTTGGGTTTTTTTCTTCTCTTGACTGTTTATAGGATACACGCATATTACATGTCTTTCCCTGTTTAAGCATTCTTCAAAGCATTGTAGAATCTTTTTAAGCACTTCAAAATAAAATGGGGGGTGAGTGGGAGGAATTTCACTGCTTTAAACTGTTTTGCCTCTTACCCGGGCAATGGGGCGTAGCCTCGCGTAAATAGAGTTTCAATTTCATGAACCTAGAATGAATGAGGTGATAATTTGCAAAAGTTTGATTAATCTATAAAGTAGCATTCAGTAAGTATCAGCTATTTATCACTGTATAGCGATTACGATAATATAATATCAGAGATTGCATTTAAATCAAAATCGAGTTATAAGAGTTGGTTATTGCTATTGTTTTCCATAGCTGACCTGTCCTCAGTGAGAAATGAACCCCAGGACTGCCAGTAGCTGACACCTTCTCTCTTGGTCTCTCAAAACCAGTAATGCAATAGTTGTGTGGCAGCTATTCATTAAAATCTCATCTAGAAGGTAAAATTCTGATATTCACTACTCATAATTTGGCACTTACTCTATGTTTACATTGATGGTGGAGTTGATGATGCAGTAGTTCTGGAGAAAGACATTTGGATTCTTTTGTAATTTGATTTTAACCAGCTTACCTGGATTTGCAATCTTTGTTCCGAGGGTGCTTGTGTCATCACTTCTATTCCCGTGCCACTGAACTCTAGACATAAAATACCAGATTTTGTATGTAATTATACAGTTGATTACAGACTTGGGACCAAGAAGAGCTCCCCTAGTGTGAGGGACCCTATCAGTGGAATGGGAGCCTGTCCTTCCTAATATCTCACCGAGAACAAAAAAGCAGCCAAGTATGAAAAGAAACAGCTTTGGTCTACAGGGCCAATCTCTCTATATAGAGATTTTTTTAACACTGATTTTTCACATTCATGGCCTAGATTTTCCACAGCTGCACAGTAGAGTCCATTTTGGATTTCTTTGCTCAAGCAGTGTCTCCTAACGCTGACCGCTTTTTACAGTGTATTTTACTTCTAGCTTTCTTTCGACTTAAAACTTTGAAAGAATACGTTCTTGCTGAGGGAAGAAAGAATGTGAAAGATCTTTCAGATAAGCTCAGTGGGCCTTGGAGGTTATGATAAATGTTCCCAGAAATGAAAGAGTTTGTTTATCTGCAAGCACAGCAAACAAAGAATTGAGATTCAAGTATTGTTGAGCATATTCGTATTTTGCTATTGGCTAGTTTTAATGATCTTTCACCTTTATATTAAATATATATTATATTTTGTAAGGAGTTTAATAATGCCTTCTCCAAGGCTTTTTCTGTTATTACTGCTTGATATTTTATCTTAATTTATTTTGAGCAGAACGAGATACAGAGGATAGAATTGATCTTGGTGCTACAGTTTATTGGATACATCAGCTAACGTGCCCAGTGGTTTAACTGGGCAGTATTAATATTGTTTTGTAGACTGTATAATTAAGTAATATTAATATTGTAAAAAGAAGAATGTTCTTGCTCCTTCAGTATTTCCTTCAGGACCCCAGCTCTGAGTGCATATGTCAAATGTGATCATAGCCTCCCTTCTACATCAGAGCCTTCTTGCAGAGAGCTCTCTATACTGAGCGCTTCTGGATGCTTAAAATGTAAGGCAAACAAGGAATTGATGGTTTAAGTCCTCCCTGAACAAGAGGGTTTTTCCAAATCATGGTTTGGGATTTATGCACTTCAGTTTTAGAGTAACTATGAAGAAGAGTTTATATTTTGGATGAATGTTTGCTCTTTTGAAAGGGCTGGTGGAGCAGCTTATGATGCATCTCCTCCAGCCTCCTTCCATGCAGACCTTTTCCTTTCTCTTCTGTTTTGGTACTCCCCTCTAGCTTGGTGGTTATTCTGTTGTCTCTGGGTGGATGAGAGTGTAAATTCAAATCTCATGGCCTCTCCCTCCCAAACTCCTTCCTTTCCTATCTGTTAGCTTCCTTTTAGCTATCATAAATATTTGACTCTAAGTTTTTAATACTAAAAAGATTCTGTAGAGTACCAGGAGTACTACGTGCAGTACAAGAATGCATCAAGCAACACAGAAACGCAAGAATGAAATTGTCATGGCATTACAGCTAGAAACAACACAAAGAAAGTCTACAAAGCATAGCAAGTAAATAGAAGAGAGTGAGGAAGCCTTTTACTCTATGAAGGCAAGTAAAAAGTCTAAAAATGGATTAAAAGCAAAAAGTATTATTTTTCTGTTGGATAAGGGCCGCTAGGTTTCTTTTATCTCCTGTAGCTGCCTGAGATTGAGCAAAGTAGTTATTAGACCGGTAAACACTCTCATAATCTAAGGAATTTTTAAAAATTATTATTATTTTCAGGAATTAAGTCTATACTAAAGGTTTAATACTCAATGGGCAGTTGGTCATGCTGAGAGAGGCTATATTTATAAAACATTTTAGCAGAACTACATGGAAGTGTAGAAGTGGCAATGGTAGTAAAGAAAGGTTTCCAGCAAGTAGGCAAATACCATAGAGAAAACAAGGTAAAAATGATAATATTAGACAATGATGGTGGTATTATTAAAAACTGTCATGAGAAAATATAAGACAAAATCAACAGTTCAACAGCTGAAATAGAAATGCTAAAGAAACTGCAGACCCATTGACCCAGTTGGCGAAACTGTGTGTTTATGCTACAGACACAAAAAAAAAAAAAATCATTTTGATTCTGGATTATTATGTCCAGTGGATCGCAATGTGCTTGCTAGGAGTTTAAAGATTGTATTGAAGTGTGTGATTTCAAGCATATTCTGCGGAGTTCAGAATATCCATAAAGGAGCCTGCCTGAGGAAAGTTGCTAGATGGGTACCAGAGAGTTAGATTCAGTTTCTTAAAAGGTAGAATGTTTTTAGGCATCCTGTTTTACCTGCTATCATGCTATTCAGAAATATGACGTGTTAAAATCGGAGATAATGCTTTTTAATTTATCAGATAGAGATCGTGAGAACCTTCAAGAAGGATACAATGAATTATGATTAAGAATAACCTACGTTAAAACCTGACTGCCCCAAGAGAGCATATGTATGGTCACAAATGGAAAACTAGGTACAAAAGACCAGTTTCTAGTGAAGTCGTTGCTTATGAAGTGATTATTGGCCAATATCTTTAGGGATGGTAAAAGAAACAATCTGCTTTTTCCACAAGCCCAGACCAGTAGAGCCAATGGATTGGACAGTGTGGAGGAGGACCTGAGCAGAGTGATGCAAGGATTAAAACTGAAATGCTTTGTAGATTTACACAACATAGCAGAAATCTCAGGGGGCTTGACTGGTAATGCATCTGTTGTGCTAACACCATTACATGTTTTATCATTTGTTGGGAGAAGGTCTAGAAAACTGTTAAGGTATTGGGCAACTAGTTTCATCCAGATGCTGGAAGAGTCAATTTTTTCCTCCATTCCCCCCATGTTAAGTTTTTGCATGTTTTTATTTCCTTGCTCTTATAGTAAGAAACTATCTTTCCATAAGCTCTGGCTTAAGGTTTCTCTAAATACTATTTCATAATCGTATGTTCTGCTGTGTTGCCAATATCAGAGAATGGTGCGCTATCAGATGTTTGTATTGCAAAATTAGTTCTTAACTGAGGTATAGCTATCCATCCTCCAGGGAAGACTGCAACCCTGTTTACGAGTGTCTGTGCAGGAAAAAAAACATGCAAATTCATATCTGACAAAGCATCACAGAACTGCTTTTTGGCCTTAGTCAACTGAGTGAAAAATCTGATACAAAATTAACCAACTGCAACAAAAGAACGTAATTTTTAAGTCTAGAAACTTCAGCAAAATATTTTTATGTGTTTGGTAGGGAGCAATCTTCCCTGCAACAAAGAAAAACAACATTGACAGAATATTGTGTAGGAGCCATTGTTATTTAGGAGCCTCTGCCCTCTAAGGAACATGATGTGTGATTCTACACAAAAATCAGAGTAAGTCAAAAGCTTTTCCTGCTGCCCTATCAATTCAGCCATTTCCTGATAGGACTCTTAATCTCTGCTTTGCAGATGCTACCAAACTGAAATGAGGAATGAGTAGACTTTTTCGGGTATCTTGGAGTTACTGTTAAGGTAGTAAAGCCAAAATGTGAGTTATGATAGGAACAATCACAAAACCTCACTGGAACTGGAACAGCTCCAGTGCCACCAAGAGTGATCTTTTAATGACTGAGTTCTCAGGGGATGTGGACGTGGATTCAGCAATAAAACTTAAATTTTATCCCTTAATCTAGAGATGTCCATGGCTAAAGGTATGCTGAAAACAGTTTCTCATGAAGCTCCTCTGGCAGAGAAAAATTTTGGATAAGCATAGCTTTGTCCGGGACAACTTATGGCAAGGAAAAAAAAAAAAAAAAAGTGACCAATGGCCTTCTCTGAAGGAGATTACAGTCAATGCTTCCAGAAGACATAAGACATCCTCTAGGGTGAAGCTCTTGCCAGACAAAAAGTGCAGGTGGGAAGACCAGACCACCAGGATTTTGTTCTGGTGGACTTCATTCATCGGGGAACAGCAATCCCTCAGTGTAGGGTGAACTACATCTCATCTCCTCCCAGTGAACAGGTAGGCGGAAACACAGTAAGCATCTCTCAATCTCCCAAACCCTAAAACCTCCTGCCAAATATTTTCCTCTTCTAATACTTTAAATCTAGGTTTCTACAGGTTTTCTTTAAGACCATAACAACATATCATCAGGGCATGTGATTACAAGCACATGTTGAATTAAAATGCTAAATCATAATGAAAATATTTCATACGTTACTGTAGCTTAGGATTTGTGCAATAAATGCTTCACTACTCACAGAAGAGAGGCACTTCATTTAAGAATCAAAAATCAGAGCCTGCCAGACCTGACTTCTTTCCTGGTGACGAGAAATGGATATGATTTTTTGAAAGAGCCCTTATGTTTTCAGTCTTGGTTGAAATGGGTATGTTATCTGTAATAAGAAATATATTCTAATTTGGTGACTACAGTGAAACTGTGTTACCATCATAAATAATAACCAGTCCTCCAAAATAACACATTTTCCAGCTTATATGAATGATGTGTAGCTGACAAGGAATACTAGAAACGAAATTTCTCTGCTAAAAGCTATCAGGACAGCCATAGCGTGGCAAAGCATGCGCTGGGAAGGTCTTTACCCTTTATGAATTCAAAACTCTCATAGAGAGCTCTTCTTCCAAGCTGCTGCCTGCAAATAGAGGCTTAAGGCTACTTAGCTGATGTCACAACAAAGTGAGGGTTACAAATGGCACTGCTGCTTATTTAAAAGTCTAACGTCCTTTATATAGCAAGGAAAGCTGTTGATTATTAGCCCGCTTCAGAAGAAAATTCTTAGTAGCTATTCAAATTCAGAAACCATCACAACCCAAACGTAAGCAAGGCTCTGGCCTGGTTCTACCTGCAGACTTGCCGCTGAGATGAAGAGCTGCAGAGACACAAACTCTTGCCGGTAGCTGTCCCCAGGCGCTTACCTCCAGTGGGGAGGATTGCTGAAGCCAAGCTGCTTCTGCAGCGATTCCTCACGCTGCGCACACTGGAGGTTGTGAAAGGCGGCTTGTGGGACTTGAAAGCCATGCCTGGAGCTCCTAGGTATGATGGGCACGGAGAATGCCTTACCTATCGCCCAAAGGGAGGTAAGGCTGTGTGAGTGACTCACAGGTGTTTATAAACTTTTTGAAATTGGGCCCTAATCAGATAGCAAAATTTTTCTGTTAGAGAAGAAGGGTTTGTGTCACAGTTAAACCCAGCAGGCAGCTAAGCACCACGCAGCCGCTCGTTCACTCCCCCGTGGTGGGATGGGGGAGAGAATTGGGTAAAAGAAAGAGTAAAAGTGGGAATACTCGTGGGCTGAGATAAAGACATTTTAACAGGTAAAGCAAAAGCCACACAAGCAAAGCAAAACAAGGAATTCATTCAGCACTCCCCACGGGCAGGCAGGGGTTCAGCCATCGCCGGGATAGCAATGCTCTGTCACACCTAATGGTGACTTGGGCAGACAATCGCCATCACTCCGAACGTCCTCGCCCTTCCTTCTCCTGCCCCCAGCTTTATGTACTGAGCATGACATTGTATGGTTTGGGGTATGCCTTTGGTCAGTTGGGGTCAGCTGTCCCCGCTATGTCCCCTCCCAGCTTCTTGTGCACCCCCAGCCTCCTCGCTGGTGGGTTGGGGTGAGAAGCAGAAAAGGCCTTGAAACATCCCTGTGTTATTGGCACTGTTTTCAGCACAAATCCAAACCGTAGCTCTGCACTAGCTACTGTGGACAAAATTGACGCTATCCCAGACAAAACCAGCACAGTTTGCTAGATTGTTGTTGTGTTTTCGGTTTTGTGAATGTAATTTCCACAAATAATCTAGAAAGTAGGTGTTGAAATAGTCCCCATGCCACAGACAGTAGTCGGGGAGTCCACGTTCACCAGAAGAAAAGCTCCGTTGTCCTATGAAAGAGCAACACCTTTAGGCGATAACCTGCAATTCATTGGAAAGGTGAAGTTCCAAGCAAATATCAAAACCTAAGTTAGTGGTATCTTAAAGCTGCTGGTGTCCTCTGGGAAACTCTTTGATGCAGGGTTGTTTTTGGGGTGTGTTTTTGTTTCTTTTCTTGTTTTCCCCAAAGAGCCATAGTAATGCGGTGCTATGAAGTGTATGAATATGAACGGGCGTAACACAGGACTGAATAAGAAGCTGTGGATCAGAATGAGAAGTTTCTTATCTCAATCTTATCTCTGTGGGCAACTTCCTTCCTTGCTTGTTCATGCCTCTGTTTCAACTTCATGCCTTTTTTTCAGCGATGTGGACTACGGTATTATTCTTCCTTCTTTTCTCCAATACAACTTTAAATTCATATGCCAAAGGAAGATGCACTTGAGTATGTGCAAAAATCAACTTGTCTTAGAGCTTGAAAGCAGGTGTTGGTGTTTCCTTACAGCCTTGAAAGACCTCTGTTAGTTACCTGTGCAAAAGGGGGTTATTCCCAGAAGTGCTGTATGCTAGGAACTTGATGTGCTGCAGGGAGTAATGGTGCTGCTAGCCTGAAAGCGTCAGGTAAGATTTTGGGGTTTTAAAATTATATTTCCCATGTAAAATAAAAGCTAGAGCCTTTTGCAAGCTGATCCAGTAAATCAGAGCTTAGAATGCAAGCCTTCTGAAGGTTAGCCTTATTTTCTAAGCTAATTGTTGTTTATTAACCTGGTCTGTTTCATACTTCTGTACTTTTATAGAAAGGTCTTTGAGATAATAGAAACATCAGAATCATAGTGGCTTAGTAAGTGACCCTCTGGAAAAAAATGAAGGTATTTAGATCAAGTGAATTATTTAATGGTGGTTTTGGCTGTTTCTTTGTGTTTTCTGCAAATGTTCCGGTAATCACCAGTAGAAATTATTAATCAAAGACTTGATTACTAGATGTTTTCTTTAGGAAAAAAAGTCCCCAAAGCTCCAGTTGTAATGTTGAGTAATTGCTACTAGTCATTCACATTAGTACTGGAGATTACAGAGGCTTTTTTTTGTCGTGCAGATTAAGACTGGGTTTTTCCAATGCATTTTTCCACCAGTCAGCATTCTTACCAGCTGCTTTCATAAAATTTCAACTCCAATCAAAAGAATTCCTACCACGTAATTTGTGTCAGATGAATATTATTATGTACACGTATTTCTCATCATCCATGAATGGTGACCATTTTCACCAGAAAATGAGGGGGTTTCCTGTGAAAGCCAGTATTTTGTATGAATTGTTGGCACTCTTATGTAGCATTAAGTACAGTCATGCCTGTGTCAATACTGCATTAAGTTGTATAAAGTGCTGTTAAGGTCTCCCCAGACTCCCACTATTCTGCTTCTGCGTGGGCATGTCCAAATTCTGTGATGCGAGAGCAGGGCAGTGTCTTGGGTCAGGCTTAAATCTGGTGAGATTTCTTAAAAAACACAGCATTTCTCTGCCCCGTTTTCCAGCTTGCTCCAATCCAGAAAGTATTCTGAGAGGATACATGATCCATAATCATCAATGAGAACCTTTAAGACTCAAGAATTTCTCTCTGATTGTTGTTGTCTCACCTTGTTTTGGAGGGTCCTTAATGACCCTGGGCTGCAGAGCAATGCGTGGCGGTGCAGTAATGACGTGGGAGCAGGCCTCTGTACCTTCCTGCACAAGAAAGACTGAGTAGCATCTATCGGCATCCACCCCGGGAGAGATTGCATGGCCCGAATTCTGTTGTGCGGCTTCCTCCTTCTGACCTGGAGCTTAAGTACTGTGGTAATTGTGTCTCCTTGAGTTTTTGCTAAGATCTGGGGATGGACTTAGTTGTGCAGCTCCAATGGCCATAAAAAAATATCAAGATGCTCAGATTGCCAGCTCCATCAGCCTGCTGGTGCAGCTCCTACATCAAACTGTAGGAGACCCTTCAGCCATTTATTTAAAGCTGCCATCTGAAAAGTTAGTAGCCTATGACAGCCTATTTATTTAGACCAAGGCAGGGTTTTTATGGGGAGGGAGGATTAAACTCTTACATTTTGTCCAAACTGATCTGCCTAGGTGCATGGGCGCTGTTTTGGATCTTGCTGTTGGAGCCAAATCCATGCTGATAGTCAGAGAAGCTCACCACGCTCGAAAAAATGAGCCACTGGATGGAGAGAAGTGGAAAAAGTAAGAAAGAACATTTCATAGTACGACGCACTCAACTGCATCCCTGAGGATCACCAAGCTGTCCTTCAAACAAATTATCTTAGAAAAATGAGGTAAGAGTGGTACCAGAGTTGTGTCCTGCCTTAATAATTTGTTTGGAAAAAAAAAAAGAGACACAAATAGTAAAATTAAAAGAAGTCGTCAGTTTTATGAAACAACAAGGAGTTTTATTAAGATATTTTATTATGTGTCTCTGTAAGGAATAGACCAACAACCATATAAAAGCTTACAAAGATGGTTAACCTTCAACACTATAAATGTGTTAACGTGACAGAAGAAATTCACAATTTTGCATCTTTATTGACTTTGACAGAGTGAAGGGATGAAGTTCTCGGCTATGACATGCCAATGACAATCTTTGACAGGAGACATTTATAATTGCTTTAAATCCTTTACTTTTTTTTTTTTTTTAAAAAGCAAGTCAATAACCCTGACTTGCAGAGTTAGGAGTGAAAAAATACATTAGCACCATCATATTAGTCTTTTACACTTCCCTAATTTTAGTGGTCTTGACCAGCAACGACAGGAAAGTAGAGAAGCACCTTTGATAACAGAATACAATCCAACAATAAAATTATGGTGACTACTGCCATTAAGGTATCAAAGTCTTAAAATACACTGTACTTTTTCACAGCTAATCAGTACAGAAATAGACAATTTTGTACCAAATTATTCCACTGAATTGACCACTGGGTCTGATATGTTTTGATTGATTTTTGGTTTGACTCATCAGACACATCCCAGTTTCTGTCCGTGTTGAGGTAGTTGAAACAGGGAGGCCTTACTAGCTTTATGGACTGCATCTTAGAAAGAAGGGTAAACTTTGGTACTGGGAGCAATCAGTGCTTTGTAAATTGGCTAACATTCAACTAATAGAACACAGTGTTGTTTTATTAAGTGTTGAAGTTGTATTATAGCACCACGGAGACATGTTTTGAAGATGGAATTTGGTAAAAAAAAATAGAGCAAAAAAGCATTTTTACTGTACTTTGTGTAATAGCGAAAAAAATAACCCTTGATATCAAATTGATTTTTCCCCCAGAAATTTTGTTAATAAATAACTGGGCTACAGATGGTCACCTGTACTAGCTGACAAGGCTAAAACAAAGGAGCACGGTTGGAGTGTGAATCTGTTTGCTGGGGTTTCAGAAAGAGCAGGATCTTTGACTTATAAGAAGCAGACCGGGCCAATGTCCACGCCAAATTCCTGATCAGGACCACCAATATCTATGGGTGCGATATCAACCACAGGCAACCTCATTGTCTTGCGCGTTCTGTATTCAAAGACTGTTTTACCCCATTCACCAGTGTGTTTCTGTGAAGTTAAAAAGAAAACAAACAAAAACACACATTAGAGAAATCAGCATTGGGCTATGTGAAAGTTATCCTACGGTTTACTGGATTTCATACTTTCTCTGGTCATGTGTCCCTCTCAACACCGTGAAAACTGGCTGCACTCTCTGTAGCAATGAACAGACAGACATTCTTCTCTGGACCTTTTATGTGAGGTCCTGGGGGGCTGCCGACCTTGAGGCTCAGAAGGGATGGGGTCCCTGATGGGCAGCAGAGTACTCTGGAGTGATGCCGGTGCCCTGATTTAGGAGGGAAATTGTGCTCTGCCTGCTGGGCGATGGCACAAAATGGCTGCTCTGCTTGGAAAGTGGTTTTAGCCTCAGGAAAAAGTGACAGTAGTAATGAGGTAGCTGTTCATGTTAAATGGCCACAAAACAGCTACAAAGTAGATGTGTTCGTGCATCCTTAAATGGCAGGTTTGTCATTTATGTCAGTGGTGGTTGTGCTTTTGGGACCTTAGACAGCAGGAGGGAGAAATTGTAGATGGTGTTTTGGATCTGTTACCGAAAAGGCTGCAGCTGCCCATCGATGTTACTGCGCCTCTCCAGCACTTTCTGCTGCGGTGAGCGAGGTACAGTAAAGCAGTGTTGCACCTGTGAAATGACTGTGTTTGCCCCTTCCCATAATCATAGCCCATGGCTTGCATCAGCTGGCCCTCACTTTTTGGTATGACTTAGTTTTAAACTTGACACAGGATGGTTCAAAACTTGGTCACTGTGACTTCGCTGACTTTGACTCTAAAGCAAGGCGATACCTGTAAAGCACAGATTTAAATGGGAGCACACCTCATTTCTACAGTTGCTACAGGAGTGGCACATCTGGCCTAGAGAATCTAAATTGCCCCAATTAGGTGTAACTGTGTCCTTTCCTTACCCAGCTGATGCAAAGTGCTCTCTTCTTTTATTATGGGTCTAGTCCTCTAGAGGGAATCATTTATTAAACTATCATACTAAATTCTTGTTTACTTACAGTACAGCCATCTTCCAGAACAGCATAGGTGAATTTGCTGTTTCCTTCAGCCTTGATCTCACTTTCCACAGAGCTCATCAGTTTCAGAGCTTTTTTAACATTTCCACTGGCTTGATCCATGTAGGCAATGCTGTTCTTGCAATGGTAGGTGATGTTCTGGGAGGCGCGGCTGGAGAGGATGCGGAGGAAGGCCAGCTGAACTTCCGACACATCCTCTGGAAGCTCGGGATCTCCATAGCTGAACTGCAGAGTACAAGGCATAACCAACAGTGTTTGTTTAGTCACGGCTCGGGCTGGTCCATATAGTTATTATTTCACATACTAAATAGTTTAGCTTAGTTTGATTTCAGGATTATTTACTAGAGTGTTGCAACGTACTCTGCAAGTACAATATGTGTACTACGTTTTGGGCTGTTAACTGTGGCAATTTCTTACCTGGAAGCCTCCATTCATAGATTCTCCAAACCAAACGTGTTTCCTTCCACTGCTTCCGCTGATCCACCAGTTTTTCCTTGGCACAGTGCTGGGGTTAGCGTTGAGGCATGTCTCACCAGTTTCCATATTACAGTATACTTTAATAGCGTCCATCTTGCAGCCTTGGTTAGGATCAATCCAGTACTCTCCTAGAGGTAAAACAAAAAGTTAAGGGGCTTAATATATTTGGAGAAGAATCTGACTGCATGATGGTGAAGCTTATCTGTCTGCCAGATTCCTGAGCCAAGTTAGGAAGCATATTAATTTTGATAGAAGAGATGCCACAGAAAATAAGATAATTGAAAAATCTACTGAGTTCATACTCAGTATACTGTAATATGACTGACATTTGAAGTAAATATAGAAGTTATACTTGTCATGGGGTTTTTTTCCATAAAATTACTTAAACAAATGTTCACTTATAAGCATGTATGGAGTGGAGTTGAAGTCAGAGGGAAGTCAGTGCACTTACTGCGTAAGTGCATAGTAAATTAAAGTTTAAAATTATTATTATATTTATCATTTTTATCATGACATTTGTTTAAGAAAAAAACGTATCGAAAGATTTTTATAGCAGATATCTGCACTTAAATACTCAAAGACAATAGCATTCGTCTGCTACCACTGGTGAAAATGAAAACCTCACATACCACTCTTGAGCTCAGGATGGCAGAATTTCAGATCTCTGCAGTTACGAGCTGGATTCTTCCGTGACCCATCAGGACTAATGATGTTTTCAATCTGGTTGTTAATTGATTTCATGGAAGATATGATGTCACCCAGATTGATATCATTTTCTTTTGGCTCATCTCGATATTCATACCCATAGCCCACTGGACCTTTTTCACCAGCACCCAGGGAAGCCACACCACCGCAACATGGACCAGGAGGACCAGAAGGACCCGGAAGACCAGGCTGGCCTGGTGGACCCTAAAAAATTAGTGAACATAGCGCTGACTATAGATCACAGGTTAAAACTAAAAGTCTGTGTGGGCCCTAACCTGAAAAAAAAATGAGAATTCTCACATAAACATCTAACTTACTTATTCAGTAAATAATGGCACTTGCTAGGTATAAACATGTGTTAGACTTCTCAGGCCTTTATTTTCCTAAAACGGGAATTTTCTTTTCCTAATTTTGTCAAGCTGCGACTGTCCTTCTTCTGGCTGGACGTTGAGAAGGAGAAGGAACCCTTTCCACCAAAATCCAGAGCGTAACCATTTCTTGGCTTTAGGAGAAGCGACTACGCCGGTGACCTTTGCAGTGCTGGCCTCTCCTCTAGAGGAGTCTGGGAAACCCGCCTCGTAGCTTCCAAGGCATAAAGGGAGTTTGTGCTCTGAAGTGGAGACCCTGCCTTCCCATGATAGACAGAAAAATCAATGATTGTCTGAGACTAGCCCAAGTGCATCAATGGTTACACTGAACTCCCAATGATCTGGGGGTTTTTTTGGATTTACTCCCAATGATCTGGGGTTTTTTTTGGATTTAGCCTTGATGGCTAGATACCTCCTAGCACTAACTCTGTCCATGAAATACAGAATTTTCCGAGGGAGATATCTAAGTGGGAGAGCACCCTATGTTCTATGAGTAATTCCTGAAGACTTGTTTGGTTGAGTGTGCACAAGTTACTTACTGCAGGGCCGCTTTCACCTCTGTTACCACGAGGGCCAGGAGGACCAATTGGACCTGGATACCCACTTGTACCATCTTTTCCAGGTGGCCCAGCTGGTCCTGGGGGACCCTAGAACAACATTGAACACAAATAACATGGTCAAAATAGTTTAACAGATAATCTCAAATTCAGAAATACTTTGTGAGAGATTTCAAACAGTTCTGTATGATTTATCAGGTGTCTGTCTTCAGCTGCTGCCTGTTAAGATGGCAAAGTCTAAAAAAATGTATTTTTCTGGTTTTTAACTACAGAGCCTGAATCTTCCTTCCAGTTACGCTAAGCAAGGAGTTTTTCCTACCCTTGCACCTGAAGCTCCTGGACTTCCAATTGCACCTTGTGGACCCAGGGGACCCTATGAAGAAAAGAGAAGTCAGTCATACACCTCCCAGGAATATTTTGTATCTAGCTGGATGTACCTTACATAGAGACGTTGAAACATCTTTAAGATTTTATGTAACATATCCTTATAAAAACCCTATGTCACGTATGAGAAAGAATGGTTGCTATTTTTTAACTAGAAGAAATTATCACACGTTCTGTGTATGAAAATATCAGTGATGCAGTATCATCCAAAATGCAAGAAAGCCAACTGACATCAACAAACTTTGGATGAAATCTTGTATTCGTAAGAATACATAGCTAGAGGCCCCAAATTCTGCATATTACCATAAAATCATATTACCAGTCAAGTTATTTAAATAACTAGACAAACATGTTTTCAAATGCATTAAAAAATTTGCTCTATATGCACCTCAAAAAACTAAGCTATATGTTTAAAACTGATTGACCATCTTGCTGTCATAGCGTAAATGAACACTTATTAGACTTTTTTTTTTTTTTTTTACTCCTGTTGTATTGTCTTGTTAAATAGGTTGGTATTGGTGGCATTTATAGTTAACTCTTGCACCTTTTTGACATCATTGGTAAATTAACTAGGTCAGTTTTGGTTCCTTGATTCTTGCTGGTATCATGAATGCTATTAATAGTTCTTTTTGGTATAAATCAGATTTTTAGTTGTCGTAAATACCTAGGGCATGCCTGTCCATTACCTTTCAATTCTCTTAGCCATTAAGAACTGCTCAAAATGGTAATGCATGTTTACAATTCAGCAGTTTACAAACTTTACGATTTTGTGCTCATTTTGCCCTAGTATTAATTGGGGCAAAAGATGCATGACAAGAGAGAGGTCTTTGGACTCCGAGTAGCTTTTCCTTGCATTTAAAATGTCCGTCCAGCACAGATTTCTAATAGACAAATATTTCAACCCCTATTTCTATCTTTTACAATTTAATCAGGAATAGCCTATGCAAACAAACGGGAGAAGCGTTTGTTCCAGGCAAAGGCAGACCTGTAGCTCAAAGGGGTTTTAGCAAACCCAGCTTTAGCTCCTAGCAGCAGTTCTCTCAGGTTGGTTCAGGGAATCTGGACTTTAGAACACATTTGACAACCAAAGTACACACAGGTTCTTTATACCTTTTTCATTCCTCAGTAAATTAGTTGACGCTTACTAGTTACCTGGGACCCAAACCACAGGAACTAAAACCAGATGTAATTCCCAACCCAATGCAAAATACTCACAGGTGGACCAGGGAGACCGGGAGTACCAGGAAATCCTCGATGACCCTTTATGCCGCTGCTGCCTCTCTCACCAGTTTCACCCTTATCACCACGAGGACCTTGAGGACCCTTTAAGAGTAGATTCAGAGTAAAAGGAATACATAATGAAATAAGAAAAATGCACAAATAACAAGAAATAGTGAGTGTCTGTTATCACAAATACTTCAAAAATTACTTACAGCAGGACCTCGAGCACCAGCAGGACCAGCAGAGCCAGGAGGGCCAGGGGGACCCTGTGACACAACAGGAATAAGATGGCATGGATCAACCTGGCGTTGACTAGACTGCCTTTTTATCTCCAGGTAAGCAGTACGTTCAAAGCCAGCAGCCGTTGGGAAACAAGGGGAAATTCCATACGCAAGAATTCTGGTCGGTTCCTTTTTCTACCGATGTTAGTCTTACTCAGCTGCTTGTAGGCACTGATACACACCACATGCACTGGACCCCTTCTGCATTTTGTGAGGTGCTCAGTGCTCAAGCTGTGCTGGCGTCAGCACTTCTCAGAAATAACTTGAAGACTTCCAAAGTTACTCCCTTAGTTTAAATAAATAATGTCGCTTGTGCTGCATGAGCACCAGATGGGATAGAAATTAAGATAGGGCCTGGTGGGATGATGTGCTTTTTGGCATCCTAAGGAGTACACTGATTTTTGAGCTTAATTTATATACAGTGATCAGGAACATAAACTGTGATGTGGTTCCCCTTGATGTTCTAATAAAAGAGGTCCTCAATGCCAAGAACCTATGATAGTAAGAAATGTATGACTCTTCCAAACTTCCACTTTATGTAGTTTGGAAGAAGCATTTGGAAGCATGAGACGGACACTGCGTGGGAAAGGTATGTACATAAGCAGTAAGCCGTCTACTTTGGTCTTACCTGAAATCCTCTTTCACCAGCTTTTCCAGGTGCACCGTTGCTACCTGCAGGACCAGGGTGACCAGGAGGTCCTGGAGGGCCAGGAGAGCCACTTTCACCACGGTCACCCTGCAGGTAGTCACAGCGGACAGGATAAGAAATTTAACGTTTTACAGAACTACAATGTAAAGAGTATATTCAATGGAGCATAAGAGATTCAAGGAACAAGTTTTATATTAGCACAGAACCAGCTATGTATATTGTCATCTCTGCATAACGTTTATTTGGCAATCTAAAGATATTGGTGATTTCTTACTTTGCCTCCTGGGGATCCATCACGTCCAGGCAAGCCATCTGAGCCAGGGTTACCCTGGAAAAAAAGAGTGTGCATAAGCTGGATAACGAACAGACAGCTTGTTTTCCAGTAAGCTTAAATAATGCTGATCAAAGAAAGAGAAAGCTTTCAGGAAGGAAGAGTTCCTGGAGGTGGAGAGACCCACAAGAGATCTATCAGACCTGCATTATTTTGTAGGCGTACAGGCAGCGCAGTCTCTTGTGCAGTTCCAAGTGAGGCAGAGATGGGGGACACAGGTTGCAAAAGGTATAGCAGAGACACGGGGCTACACCACCTCACGTGAGGATGTAATCTGCCCAGGTCCCTGTGCATCAGGCACTCGAGGGAGACTCTGTGAACCTTAACGCGTATTTACTCCCCGAGTCTCCTGTTTGTAACTCACAAGCTAGCAGGCGGGCCTAACACCTCCACTCACATCTCTGCCAGGCTCTCCAGGTAAGCCTCTTTGTCCAATAGGACCTTGTGGACCGGGAGCACCGCGTTCTCCAGGGACACCATTGGTGCCTGGTTTACCATCTTCACCCTGAACATAAAAGGGAAAGGATTTTCTTGCAGATGATGTACTTAGGCAATACCACCATATTATACGTCTTTAAATCTGTAGCGATTATGAAGGAGACCTAATAAAGTGAAGGGCCAGCGTGACTTTGGTGATTATGAATACTCAAAATAAGTAGATAGATAAGATAGATAAAAACGTAAGAAAGATTAAAAACTTGGCCAAACTGGTTTCTTTTCATTGCTACCAATCTTCACGCAAGGCCACTGAACCCGAGGAGCATTATTGTTTTGTCAACTAAGAAATGGGTATCTCCCTTCTTATGTGCCCAAAAACAATAGCCAAAGCAGTTAACAAAAACATGCTGGTCTATCACAATATGAGCGATAAAATACAAACCAGGCCTCACACCACCTCTTCTGGAGGGAGGTGCAAGTGTTTTCCTGTGTGGGTCATAATATTAAGCAAGAAACGTACCGAGAACTAATCAAAGATAAACAACTTGCAGTAGGTGAAACTATGACTCAGTTCTTGTCTCAAGGAGAGTTTATAGCCCATTGACCTCCTAAGTGGGTGAAGCTGGTTATATACTTCTGATCCAGGCCTCTTGGTAAGAGAGATTAAAGACAACCTCACATCCCACAGCTGCTGGTTACCAGACATTTTAAAGCCTGATGTTATAAATGTAAACAAAAAGAACTGTAAATTCTGTAGTCTGCACTAAAAATGTAACACATGCATTGCTTGTTGTAACACAAAGCTATTTTTAGCAGCTGAATTATAGTCATTGCGTTAGCTTTGAGGCTATTGCTGCAGCAAATGCGCTCTCACCTTGGCACCCGCCATGCCGGGTGGGCCGCTCGGGCCACGCAGACCTGGCAAACCTGTGTTACCCCGGCCGCCCACGATGCCTTGAGGACCTGTTTCTCCTGGTGGCCCCTGTTTAGGAAAAGGTCAGATCAGTCAATACTGAGCATCTCTGACGTTCAATAGGTGGCTTCTTATTCTTGACAAACATAATCCTTCTCAGTTAGTATAATGGTCCCTGGCTGGGTGCGTACTTACCCTTTCTCCTCGTGCGCCTGGTGGCCCTTTTTCACCTGGTGTGCCAGGCTCACCTCTTGTTCCAGCAGGTCCTGGACCGCCCGGAGAACCAGCGCTACCAGGGGGTCCGGGAGGCCCATCCTTGCCTGCGGGCCCTGCACTACCAGGGGGACCTGGACTACCCTAAAAGGAATTTTAAAGAGAAGAGTGTGAGCTGTGTTAACTGAAACACCAGCACACGCTTACCGGTCTTGACCTTTCCTCATGAAAGCCAACCAGGTTTGATTCATTGCCTGAAGGTGGATTTGGGGTCCAACCCTCTGTGCACCCAAATCCGTCTGGTCTTATAAAGAGAATCCTTTCACCTACCACTTTCAAACCTGATTTTCTTCCCCCTGCTGTCTAGACATGAGGTTTGCATAATGCAACGCCTGCACAGTTTGGGTGCCCAGTGTTTGTAATGCATCCAACGCAGGATACACGTTCCTCACTCAGGGCTCTGCCACAGAAATTTGAAATAGTGGCAGACCCCACTGATTTCTTGAATCACTCATGCCAGATACGTTTAAGGTGGTGTCTTGTCTTGGACACGCGCAGAATGAAATGTCTTTCATTAAAACTCCTAGCTTAGCCAGTCGGTGACAAGAATTATGTTGGCTTTAACAGTAATTCAAATAAAAGCCTACTTTTTTCTTATATTCAGCAATATTCTAATTTCTGTCTGCCTGTAACCGTAAGACAGAAAATAAAAATCTGTTAATTCAAGTGTAAAAGTTTTCTTACTTTATATCTCAGTTACCAGACAACAAAGGATAACTTATCATTTTGATTTTAAAATGGGCAAATCCGCTGTATTTTTTGTATTTTCTTAATTTTTAAAGAATCAGAAAGCAGAATCTGATTTTTACTATGCACGTCACAAATAGGTGCATGTTGAACATGCAAGGACATTACGAAACAGCTTTTGTTCACACACAGATATTGTATAAAATACAGGAATTAGCTGATGCATCAGCATACATTCTTGTAATAGCACACTGCAGACTGGTAGATTAAACTTCAGATGCAGGCCATAGCATAAGAGAGAAATTTCTGATTGCCACAAGAACCTTTCCAAACTCCTCTGTCCCAAGGCAGTTAAATCTAACACCATTCCATCCTACAGGCAACTAAAAACAAATCTGCAGTGATCTACAAAACGTAGTTTTGAAAATGCGTATCGGTTCAAGATCTTGACTTGACTATTTCTTGCATCAGAAAAGAGCAAGAAAGAAGACGGATGTCTGCCACCAACGGACATGCTCGGGGACCTGACCCAGGAGGAGGACTCCACTAACTCTGATGGCCTTTGGAAAGCAAAGCATAATAGGAGGAGGAGGATCAAGACAGTAAGTGAATGAATTACTTACTATTCCATATGAAATGAGAGGAAAGTAAACTTGCTTTTGCAGAATTTTTTCCGTAAGGCCAAACGTCGTATTCAGAATGCTTTTGCTTATGTGATATTCATGTCAAGGTACATAGAGCTCAATATAGTTTAATACATTAAGATATGTCTAAATATATCCAAAAGGTAAGAATGAAAGCAAAGGGGGCTAAGACACTTACATTGTTACCAGGGGGACCAGGTAGACCACGAGCACCAGGGAACCCAGCAGCACCCTGTAAGACACCAATACTCTTAGTTAGCATTTTCTGAAGATTGGAAAACCAGGAACAAACTGATTTTTATACAACAGCTGACTGACTTAGAATTCTATTTAGCTGTTTTACGTAAAACCTGAATTAAATGACCTGGAACGAAACAAGAAGTTCACTTTTTTTGTTTGTTGTTTTGCTTTGCAAGGGAAGGTCCCAAACGCTCTTCAAAGGTGAACTAATGGGCTCAGAGAAACTTGGCAAAGACGGCATGCAAATCTAATAACTGTTGAGATAAGCCATTTTATAGCCTCGGGTCCTTGTGCCAAAAGCAATTTTGGCACCTTATATTAAAATCAATGTAATCCAGATCACTAAACACCTCAACTTTAATTACTCCTTGTGGAACACTTTAATTATTCTTGAACTGCAGATATCGAAGTCACTGAAGGTCTTGTTTTTCATTTACAGAATGTTTGTTGTAACAGACTCATTTATCAGTGACTGAGTCAAAGAGATACTCACAGGGCCTCCAGGAGACCCACGTTCTCCTTTTATTCCTTGGGGACCAGGTGGACCCTACATGGAAGGAAACAGAAAAAACAAATGATTTGACAAATAGATTAAGATTATAGGAAGCGTCATTAAGTTTCAGGCAGTTCAAATGCTTGCATTTGGGCCCAGCCACCTTGAGGCCAAGGGAGAACTGAAGAAACTTCTCTTTGTAGCAATAAGGAACAGCAAGAACTTACTGGTGCACCAGGACCACCTTGTGGACCTGCAGCTCCAGGGGGTCCAGCCTCTCCTCTTAGACCAGGTGGGCCTCTTTCTCCTTTCCCACCAGGTTCCCCATTTTGGCCCTGTAGAATAATTACATTGTTATTTTACGACTCAAAAAATGCAGATGGTATCACTGTGATAAGAAACCCTATACAGATACTCTTCTGAAGGGAATGTAAATATTAAATTAAATGTGAATGCAGTTGAGCTGCTTTGGTCTACCTGTACAGGAAGGGAAGGATACAGAGATTTTGCTCTATGTGACAGAGTACAGAAAGAGTAGCAAACGAATCAGACGTGTGCAGCAGGTATGTATATTAAAGGGGTTACAGCAAGCCCTTCTGAGATGTGGAGGAACTTAGAGAAACTAAACCCTTGATAATCATACCCAATTGCTTTTAAGTACTTATACTTACTGGAGCTCCAGGGAAGCCAGCAGGTCCAGGAAGACCTTGTTCTCCTCGTTCACCCTGTAGAAAACAGCATGTCAGCAATGGAAGATGTTAGAAAGACAGACTTCACTTTACAAGTTAGAGAACACTCCCATGAATACCGCCGAAGTTTCTTCGTCTTATTAGCCTTTGGAGGGAAAAAACCTAACAAAACAGCAGTTGCTCCTAAGCTCTAAAAACAACTGTTCAGGAATTATCAGACAATTATCTAAAGTGTGACAAACTGATCTCAGTTCCACCTCTATAAACCCTGAGCAAAATCCATGGTGTTTCCCAGATCCAGCTGAGATCCAAATGTGCTGTTTTATCAATCTAAAATGCAAATATAAGAGTATTTTTAAAACTTTACTGAACTGTAAGACAAGATGGAAACAACTGCTGCTCACGCACTTGCCCTGACCTGTCACCGCAGCCCTCCAACCCCTTTGCAGTGCTAAAAGCACTGATTTTCTGAAACCCCTAGTACCTGTAAATCCCCAGGCACCAGGAGCTGAATGTGCTTCATTTATTTTGAACTCAAGCCACACGTGTTCCTGATAAGGTCAGTGCAACACTGATGTCTATACTAGGCTAGAGAAGCCACAGTGAAGTTATACTGGAAGAAAAGTACTATCACTTACAGGACCACCACGGGAACCCATCGGACCTGGCGCACCTGCTGGACCAGTCTCTCCCTGTAAGGAACCAGGAGGATTACTAGGTGTTTTTCTTCTTCCCTTGAGAGAGCCGCCGGTGTGACTGTTTACACTATCACACATCATTATAGAGGATGCTTTACCTTATCTCCAGGTGGGCCGGCAGGACCAGGAGGACCGATGGGACCTACATTACCCTAAACAATTAGAAAATAATATATTTTGTATCAAAATATGACAACGTCAATTCCTCTATTTCAACCGATAGCATTTATGTTTCAGTGTAAACAGGTTTCTAAAGATATGTAAATGGAAGTAAGCCTACAATGCCAGCGTGCTCTTGCACGCTACGTTTTGGAGTGACACTTCCAGATCACACCATTTTGTGATGTGAGAGATCCCCAATTGATTTATCCTCTCCCCACCCCCATCTAAACCTAATCCAAAATCACCTGAATTTAGTAGGTCTCTTTCAATGGTAGACAATAAAAGTTATGCATTGCGCTAACTTCTCGTGTAGATAATTGGTCCACATTTCTTCAGTATATGTTCAACATCTCTTGACTTTTTTCCTTCTTGAGAATTTAATGTATACCTGATGGTTTCAAATACATTTCTTCTACTGCCTCTAACTCCTACAAGCTGCATTTTTATATTTGTCATCTCTCATTATTTTGATGTATATATCTAATGAGTACATGCAAGCAGTATATGTCTATGTATCAAATGTCTGCTTTATGTGTAGATGCTGTATAAATATATCATACGCAGTAACCTGTGGAAATATCCTGTATGAGAACGCTTACTACCATCACGTCTTTTTGTGCTTCATTATAGCCAGCATTTTCCTCATCAGGCAGCTAGATTTAGGAAGCTAGTAACATTTTCTCTACTTTTGTATGGGTGCTTTCCCTCCAAAACACTGTCCCAATGACTTGTTTGCAAGCAGAAGATTACAATTCTATTATATCTACCCAAGCAGCTGTAATCACAAAAGCTAGCATGAAGTCTAAATTAGTTTACAAAACCAGATTTGCATTGCTGCAATGAATACAATTGGGATTATGACTTCACCTCTCCTAGACTGTATTTATTTCCTGTAAGTTTACTCATGTTCTAGTGTAGACTATGTGAAGCTAAGCGATAAACTGCTAGATGTATAAAGAGTACTCACTCTCTCTCCTCTTGCACCAGGAATGCCATCAGCCCCTTTGCCACCAGGTTCTCCCTAGCCAGACGTAAAAAGCAAGCATAAGACGAACATAATGGGGGAAAAGAAGAATTACAACATTACTGAGGAGAGGACCTCACACTGAGGGTATCTCGATAACCAGATTTCCTTAATATGTGATCGTACAAATCTAAAATTGGGGATGACATTCTGCCCAGTATTCAGCATCAGATACTGAATACTTCGATGGAAAAAAACACAAATTGATTCAAAATGGAGTCTATGCCAAAGTATTTGCCTGTGGTATGACTATTCTCATTGTTTACTAGCTTTGTTAGACCTGTTTTGACATACCCCTCCCCCAAGAGATCTACCACAGCAAAATATTTAGCATATATTAAACCAGGTGAAAAATCCTATCGTTTTTAACATACAGGACCCATATCCCACTGCTAAATCAACAATACTGCTACACAGTCACTACCTCTGAAATCAGGCCAAAAGTGAAGGCGTGAACAAACCCAGTGCCTTGTGGGAAGCTAGCGCTGAGTTAGCATAAAACTGGCAGAGCACATGTGTGGGTGTGGTACCTTATCCCCTTTTGGTCCAGGACTTCCAGAAGCTCCTCTTTCTCCTGGCATTCCCTGTAAGCCAGGCAGCCCTGTGCCTCCAGGGGCACCAGGGGGTCCAGGAGGACCCTACAGAGTAACAAAAAATAATCAGAAAAGATTAAAAAAGAGAACATGAACCTGAATGATGCACATAATAGCAGGAAGCAAGCAAGTCTGTGGGTACCTTGGCACCTTCTGAGCCAGCCGGACCTGGCCCACCTCTTGCTCCAGGAGGTCCTGCAGGACCTGGTGCACCACGTTCACCTGGGATACCATTTTCACCCTGTGGCAAAGAAACGTGTTTGTTATTCTTCGTTGTCAGGCTCATAGTTCGTTAACTCCTTAATGTAATTATAGAACTGTTGCTCTATGATTTACCTTAGGGCCTGGGAATCCGGGTCCTCCAATGTCACCTTTTGGCCCCTGTTTATGAGCAAATGCAAGTTATCCATGTGCCTTACTTAGTACATTTGTTTCTCTCAACTATTATCTATTAAAGCAGACATCTCTGCTCTGCAGAGGGCTGATAGCTGTCTGAATTTGGAAACGCAATCTAGCTAGAGCTTTTCATAGATTTTTTTTGTTGTTTTAAGAAAAAGGAACTACTACTTACTGGTTCTCCAGGCTTTCCATTCTCTCCAGCTGGTCCTGGTCCACCAGGCAATCCCTATATGAAGGAACAGTATTATCAAGCAATCATGTCTGTTTGTTACACAGATAAATTAGGCATTTGCCTATCTAGCGCATTTTTTTTGACACAAAGATGTGCATCCAACTCGTTCCAATCCTTTACAAAGTAGGAGGTGCTCATTTGATAGCTAGAGATTTTACGTGACATAATCTACTGAGCTAGCTATCTGCTCTGCAATCATGAAATACTAAGCAGTAACTTTTGTCAACTTGTTGATCTGTCTTACTTCAAAATACAATGACATGCACCCTGATGAAATGCTTAGATGCCTCCTTTTTTTTTTAGTGTGTGTGTGTGTGTTTGTTAGTCTTTTAAGAAGAATCAGAAACTAATAAAACAAACACACAGTACCTGGAGGCCGGGTGGACCTGATGGTCCCGGTTCTCCTCTCTCCCCAGAAGCACCCTAGAATCAAACAAAAGAGAAAAAAAAATACAAAATTGTCTGAGAACATTTCAACATAGAAACACCTCCACACCCCCTCTGATTTAGGCCTCCTTATCATGACGACACTGCACAGTCCCAAAGACTAATGTATCTTGGCGTTCTGGTATTTGCTCTTTTCACTCCAACATTTGGATGTAATTCAGCAGGCAAATTTATACTTGATACTAGTCCGAAATGCTAGCTCTGAGAAACGTTACAGGGAGCAAAAAAAAAATGCTTCAGTTTGAAAAGGTGGTAGATCCCCAAGAGCTCTAAACTGACTTTTCATTTCAACTTATACCAGGTACACCTGACCCAGGTTTTTCTAACAGAATTTTGAGCATTAATTTATTAAAATAATAGCAAAGAAGAGCTCTTTTATTTGTCTTCATAGAAGGAGATTACTTTAATAATTAAAAATATTTTCCTTCCCCTAAATTCACAGTCTCTCTCTGTAGATGCCAGACCACCTTGGCAATAACTGGTAACTGCCTCTTATGATGGGACCACTACACTTACAGTAGGTCCAGGAGGACCTGGGAGGCCAACATCACCGTTCTTCCCAGCAGGACCCTATACAAAGGCAAAATCAGGATATGGTTATGTGTTGGTATAATTTTTGTAAGACTCACCCAATTATTATTAACAATATGTCATTACTAAATTAATTCTATTATTAAACAAAATGTGAATGAAACTTACAGGTGTTCCAGGTGGTCCACCAGGGCCTCTTTCTCCATTCTTACCTGGTGCACCCTTGCAAAAGAGAACAATCACATTTAAAATACCTGTTCCGGTCAGCGTACAGTAACTTAAAGCTGCAGCACCAGCCAGCCCCACTATGGAGCAACTTATTTTACCATTTGACTGATCAAGCATAAGCACAGGAGAAGTGGAGAAATCCCACTCACCTCATTGCCCTTAGGACCAGGGAAACCCATTACGCCTGGCTGACCACGGGGGCCCGGAGGGCCAGGGGGACCAGAACGGCCAGATTCACCCTGATTACCCTGGGATAAGCAAAAAAGAAATGAAGACATGGCATCTGCCAGGGGAAATACATGAATGTCTGTAACTCATTAAATAATGAGTCAAGGCGAGGTAAGGCTAGACAGTCATTCAAAACTTACTATGCATTTTTCAACTAAGCTTCTGTATACTTTGTATTTTAAATAGTATTAAGTGACAAGATTTACAGAACGTTCTATCAAGACAACAAAAAAAGAGACAATTAATCTGACTATGATAACAACCTGTCTCGTAGGTACTGTGGATGAGGGTAAGGTCAGTAGGAAGACCAGTATAAAATATTTGCACAATGTACATACCGGAGGGCCAGGTTTCCCATCGCTTCCTGGGCTTCCTGGAATTCCGGGCAAACCCTATAATTTAAGAAAAAAAAAAAAAAAAAAAGTGGCATTCTTCAGTTTAAAATGTGTAGTATTAAGTTACAATACCTAAATATAAATATATAAAAATATATTTAAAACCACCTGCTTGGTTTTAACTGCTTCAATAAAGATTAAAATTCATCTCATTCCCTCCCTCCCATTAAGAGGAAAAATTGGAGAAAGCTAACAAATTCTTTTGTTAGGAGTTTATTGCTTTCTCTGAGATTCGTTGTATTTAAACAAGGCATCAGACATGAACCAATGTGCACAACACTTGTATTCTTTCATTATTTGGGAAGCAAATTAATTTCAGATGGTAAAAATCAAAGAATGAAATAATTTTCACTATGTCCTTGTCCTTAAAATCAACACAGCTTTTAACATATTTTTAGTTAACTTGTTTTAAGTTTTTAAAAATTATTTTTGTGGTATTTTAAATAATTCATTTAATTTCCAATCAAATCTTATTTAACTCCCAGAAGCCTGCGGTAAGGCTGACTTTAGAATTTCAGTGTACTACTTGTCAGCAGTTGCTAATTCTTAGTATAGCTCACAGAATGTTATTACAATTTTACATATTACATATTACACATCACACAATAGGTTCTCTCTGAAAAGCTTCTTAATATGTACTACGAAATCTGAGCAACAGTTTATTTGCATTAACTGCAAATAAGCAATAAATATAATAAATACTTAGGTATTCATATGTATCAATGTATAATTTACCTATTGAATTTTTAAATTCAAGGTTATTTAAATAATACTTCAAATATAAAATATTTAAACACAACAACTCAAATACCTATGAAATATAAGAAACATAATAAAATTTATAATACGTTCTAAGATTTGCTACAATGCAAATAAGACAACACGGGAACTAATCCAAAGCTAATCCACACTGAAGCTGTATCTCATGATAGTGCACGGCCTACTCGGGGGACTGGGGACCATGTTCAGCCTCATCTAAGCTTCCCCGTTCACTTGTGACAGATGTTCTCTGAACGCTCCCTGTCTCTGCATAGTTATCTGCTACACGGCGAACAGATGTCCTCTACTTGAAAGAATGAGTAACAGCACTGAATTTTTCTAACTGCACTTCTCTGTTGTATCAGCTCAGATGAGCCATCTCTGATGGAGTTTATCTCGTTTTCTTGGAGATGTCCCGTCTTACTCTCATTCCAGGAAGACCTGGGCCTCCATCTTGTCCACGCTCTCCTGCAGGTCCACTTGGGCCAGGAGGACCTGGGCTACCACGTTCACCTGCGGGACCCTAAAAAACAGATGTTGAAATTCACAGCATTGAAATTGGCATCATACTGAATCTCAAACTGCCCATTCAAATCCACACAGATTCCACAGAAGTTTGGGTGGTTTTTTTTTAAGAGGAAGACTCGTACCTTTTCACCTGGAAGTCCGTTGCTACCGGGTAAGCCACGGAAACCGGGGGAGCCCTGCCAAATTAAAGAACAAAATACGGATCACAGGCAATACTTAGGTAATGGCAACTGTTTTTTCTAAACTATTTACGCTTAGACATGTTATTATGAAAATTAATGAAAGAAATACGTGGAAATGACATTTCACTGTGGCAGGTCTACAGAATTATTTTCTCTTTGGATATAACTCTACCGTTGAGATCATAGCCAGTCCTCCACTATTTTTTATCCAGCCCTGCATTAGTTACTTTACTCATGATTTTTCTAAATTCATATAAAAAATAAAATAACATATTCAGTCTTGAGCAGTTATTTTCTTCTAACTGAATACTGAAAAGAGCTCTTTTGTATTATTACAATGTTTATATTTACTATCTTCATTGCTTACAAGACATTTTAATTATCAAATTTAATTTGCTGCCCCACTTACATATTTATTATGATTAAATTGCTCACTGTGCATCTTTGGTTTTCTCATAGCTTCACCAAATACTGCAATCAATATTATTACATTAAGAGTTATAAACAGATCAGTACACAATTTCCTTTGATTCAGATGAGAACAGGAATCTAAGATTTGTAAGGGTGTTTCTGTTTATTGTGTGGAATAAATCAATTCAAGAATTCCTGTGTGAGAATGTTCTTTGGGAAGTTATTGAATATACTAGCTAAAAAACCCGTCGTTGATAAAGACAGCCCGATAATATCGTTGTTAATGACATTATTGACATTGAACATCTATTGACAAGCTGACATAAAGACATATTCTGAAAGTAGAGGAATTTGCATTAATTTCACTTTCCACAGCTGAAATTTTGCAATTGTTCATTTTTGTAACCCGAGAAGTGATTTTGAAATCTGTTGTGGGTTTTTTTTGTTTGTTTTTTTTTGGTTTTTTTTTCCCAAGCCCTGTGTAGTTCTCACACTTTAAGGTTGCCTTTCAGCACAAAGCTTTTGATACAAACTTCAGGTCTATAAGATTACTGCTTCTTCAATATCAAAACAGAAAGAAATTATTTTAGACTGAGATAGATCCACGTGCTGCAATTCAGATAAGGAACTTGATAAGAATTCTCTGCAGTCTTGTAAGCCAGTTTCACATCTGGAATTTGCTGAGAACAGATATGGAGCCAAATTTCTCCTCAAAGTATTTTGAACGCCAGATTCTGCTGCGTCCATATTAGCTCAAAATGTACCTAGAGTGCATGGTCACCTACAGCAGCTTACCCTTTCTCCAGGTGTACCAGGTACGCCATTCTGGCCGGGTTCACCATTTGCACCTCTTTTGCCTTCCTCACCAGGAGGTCCAGGAGCACCTGGGGTGCCGTTTTCACCCTGGCAACAACAACAAAAAAAACCCACCAGTGAAGTTAGAAGTCTCCGGAAGAAAACCCCGGATTTTGTATGGGGAACGATTCAGAGTTCAGGCTTCCTTGGAAGAATTCTCTGCATGTATTTTAAAATGACTTACACGCTCGCCTTTTGGGCCTGGATCTCCCTTTGCACCATTCTTACCAGGTTCTCCCTAAACAGGAGAAAATCCCATTAAAATTATGGATTGAAACAGGGTATTATTCTAGAAATAGATGTGATATCTTTCAAACTATTGGTTCATTATTTTACGTTCTACAAAGGTGAACCTGGATGTGGAATGCATGGGGCTCCTTAAAAATCCAGTAAAGAAAAGAAGTGCTACAATCTTAAACACCACCAAGTAGAATTTTATGTCTGTTTTTGAGCTATTTCAGACATCATTGTGACTTGTACTTGAAGTCCTTAAGTGTTTCTTTGAGGAAGAACTACATGTGGTATGAGGCTATCAGGAA